>NW_006159476.1:862180-891068 GCF_000334495.1 Tupaia belangeri chinensis | reverse complement strand
GTAGGGTGCGTGCGCTCGCCAGACAGACAGAGACAGAGAGACAGAAAGTGAGAAATCACCCCCCAGGGGGGATGGTCACGCTGCAATTCCTTCTCCTCCATTCTCCTCTCGGGATCTTGGGCATGCATGCACACGCGCCCGGCGTGACTTTTAAGCCACCGGGTCCAGGACACAAACCGCGGTCGACTACGTGGGAATCCAGCGACATAGCCATTATGCTAACTGCTGGTTCCCAGTATTTTGAAACTTTGAAAGTTGTTTGTAAACTGTCAAGAATTATGGAGTATGAGCTAAAATTCTTTGCTATGTAAAGTAAATGTGGAAAAATGTAAAATAAAAACAAGTTGTAATGGAAAAAAAAAAAAGAAAAAAGAAAAGAAAAAGCAGAGGACATACCTGAAGTCATGCTAAAAAAAATCTCTACTTTGATGCTGTTAGAAAGTACTTAATTAGATACTACAATATTCACGTTTAGTAAATTGAGGCCCCAAAAATATAAACAAATTTTTATAAAATTGCATTGCTTGTTAGTGATAAAATCAAAACTATAACCCAATTTCCTTCCTTTCAGTCCAGTGCTTATGATTTTAAATATTGTAATAAAAATAGCCAAATATAGTGTTCAAAAAAAAATGAGGACTTTTACTACAATCAGATAAAAACAGATCATATCGAGACCAGCAGAGGAAATGTTTCTGAATAATGTAAAAGTATATGGTGATGGTTTCACAAGTGTATATATCTGTCATCTTAATTGACTTTTAACTCTCATTGAATATATTTTAAAGTATGTATTTTGTGGAAATTGTGCCTCAATAATAATTCTAATTTAAGAATAAAACGATACTAAAAAAAAAAAAAGAAATATAGGACATAAAGAACAAGATAAAGGACAGGCCAGACTTGTAATTAGCAAAATCCAGACAGTGGGGAATTCAAAGATAACCGACCAGGTTTATTCAATAACAGAGACACAGAAAAGAGAGACAAAGGTAAAAGGAGAGCAGTGGAGGAGAAAGAGGCAAAGAATCTATAGATTAAGAAAATGGGACCAGTAGTTAGCGTAAGAGCTATGTCGCTGGACTCCCACATAGTTGACCACAGTTTGCGTCCCAGACCCGGCTTAAAACTCACGCCGGGCGCGTGTGTGTGCATGCCCAAGATCCCGAGAGGAAAATGGAGGAGAAGGGATAGTGGCATGGCCATCCCCCCTGGGGGGTGATTTCTCGCTTTCTGTCTGTCTGTCTCTGTCTGTCTGGTGAGCGCACGCGCCCTGTAGCAAAAACCTCTATTAAAAAAAAAAAAAAATTAAAGCAGCATAGTAACTGAGGCCAAAAGGTGGCATGGCAGGTGGTTAAGACACTGGACTCTAGGGGTGGTGTAGAATGGCCCTTCTGAGCAAACATGGTGACCTTCTGACAGATGCAGAAACGTGGTTCAGAGAGCTGTCATTTGCATAACAATGAAGGCAATTAACATGTGAACATGCTATGTGCTTTATCGATACTGTAGAGCAGTATCAGGTTAAAGGAAGTCACATGTGTTTATTAGAACCAGCCCAAAAGATCAGAGAAATCACATGTCAGTCGTTCTCACATCATCAGTTGATTAGCATTTGAGACCTGGCTTTGCTTTCCATTTCCTCTTCCCCCATTTTCTGCCCTATAAAATAATAAACCTGAGACAGGTTCATGGTTGCGACTTTCTCCATCAGAGAAGTCTGGCCCACCCTGTTAGGTCAGACCTATGATCGATCAGCAGTGGAGTCAGAGGCAGCAAGGACAGGAGAACCAGAGTCAGGCTCAGGATTTAGCAAAGCTGGGAACCAGCAGTTAACATAATGGCTATGTCTCTGGACTCCCATGTAGTCGACCGCGGTTCACATCCCAGACCTGGTGGCTTAAAACTCACGCCGGGCGCATGTGCGTGCGTGCCCAAGATCCTGAGAGGAGAATGGAGGAGAAGGGATTGCAGTGTGGCCATCCCCCCTGGGGGGTGATTTCTTGCTTTCTGTCTCTCTGTGTCTCTCTGTCTGGCAAGCACACACGCACTATAGCGAAAACCTCTCCAAAAAAAACGGATTTAGCAAAGCCAATAAAATTAATTCTGCGAAAAGCTCTTGGGTGAGGTCCCCACGGTCTCAACGGGGTGGGGGTGGGGCAGGTCACACCCAGGGTGGGTGGTGTTTGTTCTTAAAGGGCCACTGTCCAATAGATTGTGGTCACAAGTCCTTGTCTGACCAACAAAGGTAGCTGTTTCTGTTCAACTTTGGCAGGCGTGTCAAATGCTGAAGGCGGGGAAAGTCTGTTGCCTATGGCACACCAGATGCAGAAAATGGGAAAGTTCTGCCAAAGGAAAAATTCTCGCTATGTTTCTTTTTCCTTCCCCCAGGCCCTACACACCCCATTTTCACTTTTCTATACTTGTATGTCTTTATGTGTTTGTTTATTTCTAATCCATAGCCCTCCTTCCCCTCAGAAAAACACATTGTGCAGAGCAGGTCTCAGCAGGCCAGCAGGTGGCATGGTGGTTAAGGCACTAGATTCCCACATGGTCAACCATGAGTCTCAGACCTGGTGGCTTGCTTTCTCATTTTCTCTCTCTCTGGTAAGTGCACATGCACTATAGCAAATTAAAAAATAGAAACAATAAAAAAAGACCTTGAACTCCCACCTGGTCAACTGTAGTTCGAGCCCTGGATCTGGCAGCTTGAAAATCATGCCAGGCATGTGTGTGCACATGCCCAAAATCCTCAGAGGAGAATGGAGGAGGAAGAGTTAAAACATGGTCCTACCCCTGGGGGTGATTTCTCACTTTCCCCCTTCTCAGGCTAGCACACATGCCCTATGGCAAAAACCTGAAAAAAATACAAGGCAGCACAGTAACCTACAATTTATAGATGTTATTTGGCTCCTTATTTGAATAAACAGTCAAAAATCACTTGAGATCGTGGGACCAGCAGTTAGTGTAATGGCTATGTCACTGAACTCCCATGTAGTCAACCATGATTCAAGTCCTGGACCTGGTGGCTTAAAACTCACGCCGGGCACGTGTGTGTGCCCAAGAGCCCGAGACGAGAATGGAGGAGAAGGGATTGCGGCGGGGCCATCCCCTCTGGGGGGGTGATTTCTCGCTTTCTGTCTGTCTGTCTGGTGAATGCATGCGCCCAATAGCAAAAACCTCAAAAAAAAAAATCACCTGAGATCATCAGAAAATGTGAACACTACACTAACTGCACATTTTATGATATTAAGGAACTACGAGTTTGTGTGATAATGATACTGTAAAATTTTTAATATCCTATGTTTGGCCATATACACCAAAATTAAATTTAGAGAGGATAGGATAGGATTTCTGAAATTGCTGGAGTGGGAACAAGGAACACATGAGATATAAATCAAACAAGACTGACCACAAAGTCAGTGAGGTCAGTGGGTACTGGTCAATGAGAACAGGGAGAGTTCATTATTCTCTTATGTATGTTTGAAAATGTCCCACAAGAGCCTAAAAACATTTTAAAGTTTACAGAAGCATTAAGACAGGCTGATTTCTGACTTGTTTACAATTTATAGTAATTAGAAAATTTATCTAATCATAACTTAAGTTTTTGTCTTGCATCTTTAAGGAGTATCTTTCAAAATACAGCTTGCACTCCCATTAACATGTAATTACAGGGTACCGGCAGGTGGTGTGGTGATTAAGGCACTGGACACTCCCACATGGCTGACCACGTCTGAGTCCCAGACCTGGTGGCTTGTTTTTTAGCTTTCTTTCTCTGGCCAAATTAAAATAAATAAATTTAAAAAAAAAAAAAAAAATAACCACGGTGATTTTATTTTAAAAACCCATGTAATTATAGACATCCATTCTGCATAATATTCTTTTAAAAATTATTTTTTCCCCATGAGTTTTGCCACTGAAAGACAGAGAGAGAGAGAGGGAGAGGGAGAAAGCAAGCTGCCACATCCGGGACTCTAATCACAGTCAGCCATGTGGGAATTCCAGTGACTTCACCACCATGTCACCTACTGGCCTCCTGTATAATACTTTTATTAAAAATTTTGTTTATCTACTTATTTGACTACAGAGGAAAAAAAGAGAAACAGAGAGAGAAAGAGAAAAGGAGGGAGGGAGGGAGAAGAGAGAAAGCAAAGTGCCAGGCCCAGGACTCCAAACCTCAATTGATCATGTGGGAGTCTAGCACCCTTAACCACCATACCACCTGCCAGCCCCCTATAATACTTCCTTATGTAAGCGCTGCAACGTCTAAATTCCTATGATGTTCTTTTTTTTAAAGAATTATTTATTTAATTCCATTTGTTAATTATTCTTTCTTAATTTGACCAGAGAGAAATGGAAAGCAAGAAAGCAAGCCACCAGGGCCGGGACTCGAACTGCATCAGGCCATGTGGGAATCCAGCACCTCTAACCACCACGCCACCTGCCGGCCCCCCTGTGATGTTCTCTCTATACAACATCAAACACAATTATAATTCAGCTTACCTGGGGCCAGCAGATGGCATAATGGTTATGTCACTGGACTCCCATATAGTTGACTGCAGTTCGAGTCCCAGATCTGGTGGCTGAAAACTCACACCAGGCATGTATACGTGTGTGCCCAAAATCCCAAGAGGAGAATAGAAAAGAAGGGACTGTGGTGTGGCCAACCACCCTGGAGGGCGATTTCTTGCTTTCTGTCTCTTTCTCTCCAGTGGGTATACATGCCCTATAGCAAAAATCTAAAAATAAATAAATAAATAGCCTTTCTGGTGGTGACGACCTCCCCACGAGAACATGCCTCTCGCAAAGGACCTCCTTCATCCCTTTCCCGAAGAGAGGAAACACAAGAAGAAGCGCCTGGTGCAGAGCCCAAATTCCTACGTCATGACTGTGACGTGCCCAGGATGCTATACAATCACCACCGTTTTTAGTCATGCACAGACGGTAGTTCTGTGCCTTGGCTGCTCCACTGTCCTCTGCCAGCCTTCAGGAGGAAAAGTGAGGCTGACAGAAGGACGTTCCTTCAGGAGGAAGCAGCACTAAGAGCATCCCGACCCAAGATGAGTGGGAAACCATCCCAATATTGTCTTGTTTAACTGCTAGGAAGTTCCTGCCTCAAGTATTCGGGGCAACCAGAAGAGTGGAACACAGAGTCATTTGGGGCAAGGAAGCTGGCCAAGTACTTTAAAATCCACTGGGGACATTTGTATCCATCTAAGCTCGTTTGTTCTTGATTAAAAAACAAAAAATAAATAAACTTACCTAACAGAGGTCAGCACCTAAAAAGCAGTACACCATCTGACTAATACTCAGTTTCTGACACACAAGGTTATTCTTTTTTTTTAAAAAAAAAGCTTTATTAAGTACATTTTCATATTTAGAACTTCCACACTTACAAATGTGATTGGATCTTTAGAATCATAATTTATTATTAAAATACACAACTTACATAGAAATACTAGAAACTCAGTCTCCAAAATACTCAGTAAAGATGTTTGGGTGACATTTATAGAACTGACCTAGCAGTTTTTTTTTCTCTTTGGCAGACAGTTTTGAATCCTCATCAATAGTTTTTAGTAAAGTCAACAGTTCGCCTTTGGTTGTCTTCTGTGTACTGTCAGCATAGTCGCTTTGATCAATTCTCTGGCAGTAAATATATCCTTAAAATTGAAAGGTATACAGTTTATTCAATTAATTACCTTATTCCTCATTATTAATTAGAAAAAGGCAATTTTTTTTCATAGTTTTGCTATAGGGCGCTTGTGTTAGCCAGGAGAGACAGAGAAAGAAGGAAAGTGAGAAACCTACCCCAGGGGACGACCACAGCACAGTTCCTTCCCTTCCTGTCTCCTTGTGAGATTCTGGGCACGTGTGCACACACCTGGCGTGCTACTCAAGCTGCCAGGTCTGGGACTCACACTACTCAGTCGGCCATGTGGGATCCAGTGTCTTAACCTCCACACCGCCTGCTGGCCCCAGGCAATACTTTATGCTTTTCTTCCTACGTTTGTAAAATGCATTGAAGACCATAAGCACCACTGACTTTCTAGCCCCGGTCAAGGTGCTTGTTGACAACACAGGCTCTCTGCTAAGTCTGGACAACATGCGGCAGATGTCTAGAATTTAGAGGAAATGAAAAGTGCAGCTACGGGGACCAGACAATGGTGGAGCACTGACAACCAGGCCCACATGGGCAAGGCCCGGTCTGTGACCTGGGCCTGTTTGTGCAGCCGTAATCCAGGCTGCCTGAGGAGGGGACGGGTCAGGGTGTGGGGACCCGAACAGGGGTGCTTGTCTCTCTCATGAAGTGTACTTTTAAAGAATTATAGTAAAGTGTAACTACTTATAGCAAAGCATTTTCAAATAAACTGTAGGAGTTTGTCTTTGGAAGATTATGAAATGCCGTTGCTCGGATTACCTGTGTCTCTGTTTGGATCTCTTCCTTTCTGTATGGCTGTCAGTTTAATGCTGACGATTTTATGTAGAGTTCCAGGAATCTTAACAAAAAGAAGGGACACAGGAAATTATTCAAATGCATTTTGATCTACTGATGTATGGCAGAAACTCAGTTTAACGACTGGAGTTTTACCTTGAAAACATCTTTTTGATGATCCATTAAAAAGAGTACCAGAAGGTCAGTTTTGCCTTTGGACAAGTTTTTATTATCAACAATAGCTTTTGCAAATATCCTTTTCACAACCATTCTGTTGTCACTCTATAAAAATAAAACAGAACACACCCCATAGTATGTTTCTAAAAGACTAAGTTTAATATAAAGAAATATGAACTGTTAATAGCTACTATCCATTTCAGCATATTGATGGGGGAAGATGGAAAACCTGACACGTGGGTTCTGGAGTATTAAGGAGGCTGAATATAATTAAGACTTAAACAAAAGACTTACTTCTTTCTGTAATTTAAATTCACAAGGATGGGCTGCAACAGCCATGAAATACAGCAGTCTTCTGAACTCCTCTCTATTTTGGGAATCCAAAAGCTTGAGGAGGAGTTGAGTGGCTTCCAGTGCTACTTCAGTCTTCCCATTCACTTTAGCCAAAAAGAAAAACTACTTTCAATGACGAAAAATGGCAGTATTAAAGGGAACAAGATTAAAATTATGGCTTAAGCTAAATAGGATGCTTATCTGAAATTATTTCCCAAAACAAGACTAGGAATTACAATGAAGAACCCATGCCATTGTGGTAACCTGTACTCAAATTGGCGGCTGATACATGGAATCCTTGCCCTGTAACGTGGAGTGTCAGCTCTAACCCTGGGCTTTGCAGATGAACTCCCGCCTTGGTTTTCATTGGCTGGGTATGTTTTGGAGTGTTGTTCTGTGTGCGATACTGACATATCCAACTCCTCCGGAGAATAACAGAGGGTATCTTGGAAACCCTGATTTGTTTTCAATAGACCACGTGGAACAACGGCAGAGGCCTGCCTCTGGGGAGACCAGGGAGAGTGGTGTGCTGGTAACTCTTCAAAGCAGAGACTTCTAGGCTTGAACTTCTGGTGACTGAAAGAAGCTTTCTCCAGCGGCAACGACGAGTTTCTGAATGACTTTAGAACTTGTTTCTAAAGCCTCTTTCCAAATGAGACCTATCATATGCTAGTGATGTGTGTAATTCTTTGTAATATATGGCTAGATCATTATCACAGTTTAAAATGAACATACTTTCCACAGATCAATCCAGATCTGCTCCCAGCTTGAACTAATACTGTTTTGATTAATTTCAAGGAAAATTAACTTTTTCCTATTTCCTCCAAAAGATAAATTCTAGTATCCAATAAGATCACACTTACCCAAGAGTTCTGCAATTCCATTATGAACATCAGAGAAATGATTTAACAGAGGTTCCCTATTGCTGTAATGTTTGCTGATGGCATCAAACAGCAGTTCCTTCACTAGGTCGGTTCTATCAGGTTGTGCAGGAAAGTTTCTGCTGACATCCACCACCATCTGGTCTGGGAGGTATTCTAAGCAGTCAACGGCTGCAAAGAGCCACTCATCTTCTCTAGGGGTGAGGAGGAGAGATTACTTTAAAAGGCAAAGAATAACAAAATACACATAATTCCTAATTTACTTTTTCTGCTTGCTACCTGAATGAATTTTGACACACTTAATGATATGTGTCTTTTTTTTTAAGAGAGATTTTTGTTAGAGGGTACATGTGCTTCCCAGATAGACAGAGAAACAGAAAGTGAGAAATCACCCCCTAGGGGGAATGGCCATGCCGCAATCCCTTTTCCTCTGTTCTCCTCTTGGGATCTTGGGCATGCACACGTGTTCGGTGTGAGTTTTAAGCCACTGGGTCCAGGACTCAAATCTCAGTTGACTACGTGGGAGTCCAGCTACATAACTATTACTCCACCTGCTGGTTCCAACATGTGCAGTTCTTTTAATATATAGCTAGATCATGTAAACCTCACATATCAGTTTAAAAATTCAACTTAATATGTTTTATTTCTTCTTTCTTGGTTATGCGCAGAAATAGAGGCTACCCACTATGACACAGAGGTGAAAAGGACCTGGAAACACAAACTCTGCATTCATATTGGAGAGTTCATGCCCCAGCAGGACCAGATCCCAGGTCTAACTCCTGGACCAGAATATCTTCAAGGCAAGGTTGCTTACTTAGCACTTTGCATATGACCTGTCAGCTGTAGCCCCAGGCGGGAACAGAAAAGAGATAAAATTCCAAAATAACCACCAATTACAATGTAAATGGCACTTGAGGAACTTTAGAAAAATGTTACATTTCAAGAAATAAAATGGTGGGATCAGCAGATGGACTCATGATTAGGTCACTGGACTTCCATAGGCTGACTGCAGTTTGAATCACGGACCCAGCTGCTTAAAACATACTGGGAAGGTGTATGCCCAAAATTCCAAGAGGAGAATGAAGGAGAAGGGATTGTGGCCATCCCCTGGGGGGGTGGGGTGATTGTGGCCATCCCCCTGGGGGGGGGTGATTTCTCGCTTTCTATCTCTGTCTCTGTGTCTCTGGCAAGTGCTCACACCCTACAGCAAAAATCTGAGGGAAAAAAAGAAATAAAATGACTAACTTTTAAGATACAATGTGTTGAGATTTACATTTAAAAAACAAATCATGTTCTCTACTGCCATGCCCCAGGTGAGTGATCTCAGGCAGGTCACTTCACTTCTCTGGACATTAGCTTCATCAAGTGTATAAGGTGCAGCTAGATGATCTTTAGTCACTTCTAGCACAAATTCTGATTATGTATGTAAAAGATTAAGTGTAAAATGTTTTCATGTTACTTTAGGTTGTAGTAACATAATTTAAGGTTTTAAATAGACTTCTATTATACGTGCTAAGGTTAATAACTAGTACCCTGGGATTACCTTTTTCAGGCAAGGTGTTTCTGGGTTTTATTGAGAGACAGTTTTGCTATGGTGCCTCTCAAACACACGATCCCTCTGCCTCAGCCTCTAAGGAGCTGGGATTACAGATGCACACCACCACACCCATTCACGTAAGGTTTTAAACCACCTTTTGACGTCAACTTTTTATATTAATAGTTCACTGGAAGCTAAAACTAATAAAGTACGTAAAATGTAAGCTGTGGCCCTGCCAGTGATGTGGCGGTTAAGGCACCTGGATCCCACATAGCTGGCTGCAAAGTTTGAGTCCCAGATCTGGTGGCTTGAAAAACACGCCAGGTGCGAGTGTGTACATGCCCAATCCTGAGAGGGGACTAGAGAAGGGACTGGACCTGGGCATCCTCCCTAAAGGGTACTTTCTCACTTTCTCTCTCTCTTCCCCTTTCTCCCCCAAAAGCATACATGCTCAATGTCCAAAAAAATGACATATTTAACAGACATTCTAGAAGAGTATAAATACATATATAGTCAAAGGATTCCAAGAATTTATCAAATCTGTTAATTTTGTTCCAGGTCCCTTTTCAGAAACTTAACAAAGAATATGTGAAAGAAAATGAGTAAGAAATTATGAAATTTAAATCTTTCTAAATTTTTTTATTTTTAAATGATTATTTATTAAATTTTATTTATTCATTCATTTATTTTTAATTTGACAGAGAGACACAGAGAGAGAGAGAGAAAGAGGGGAAGTGAGAAGACAAGCCACCAGGTCCAGGACTTGAACTGTGGTCAGTCACGTGGGAGTGTCCAGTACCTTAACCACCATGCCACCTGCTGGTCCCAAATGTTCTGATTTTGACTAAGGTAATTTTGTTTTTCAGTTTCTCAAATACTGGTAATATCAGCTGACAATGCATTTCTTTTTTTTAATAATTACTTTATTTAACTTTATTTATTATTATTTTCCAGTTTGATCAGAGAGAGAGGGAAAGTGAGAAAGCAAGCCATCAGGTCCGGGAACTTGAACCATGGATGGCCATGTGGGAGTCCAGCAGCTTTAACCACCACGCCACCTGTCGGCCCCTGACAATGCATTTCTTATCCAATGGAAAGCAGGATTAAAAAGTTAATCTAGGAAACCAGCAGTTAGCATAATGGCTGTCGCTGGACTCCCACGTAGTCGACCGTGGTTCGTGTCCCGGACCCGGTGGCTTAAAACTCACGCCAGGCGCGTGTGCGTGCGTGCCCATCCCCCCTGGGGGGTGATTTCTCGCTTTCTGTCTCCTCTATGTCTCTCTTTGTCTGTCTGGCGAGAGCACGCGCCCTACAGTGAAAATCTCTCCAAAAAAAAAAAAAAGTTAATCTAAACCCATTATCTATAGTCTTGCTAGAAACACACTCAAATTACTACTGTATTTCCACATACTGAGAGTCTCTGTAAGCCTTGAGAACCCCTCGGTCCAGAGAGTTACTGTTGTTGACCATGTCGGGCTGCCTCTTAGGTTGAGAGACTTTAGGTACAATCTCTTGCTGTTTGAGTAAGGAGTCAAGAAGTGGAAGGTCTACCAGCTGTAGTAGACGCCCAATTGTCTCTTCTTGCCATACTTCATTAACAACTACAAACGAAAAACGACAGGGTGAAAGTAACAATTAACAGTTAATATGTGCTCACCATCACGTTTGTCTAGGCATGCCTAAGCTTATAAATCTGTAGGCAAAAGACAGAAAGAAAAAAAAAAAGACAAGAAAAAGTCAACCTTCTGAAGTGCTCTCTTACAACAATGAAAACAATCTAAGATTTGTTTAAAGTGTAGGAGAGTAGACTTTGGACGACAGAAATTCTTTCCATTCTTGGTACTGTAAAAAGCAATCTGTCAGAGATAAGAGTTCAAGTCATATAACATGTTAACAAGGACTTCGGAAAGAAGAATGACTCATTCAGTCTAAAAGCTGGTCTGAAACTACTGGCTCCAAATTACTGCACTCAAGGCTTCCATGACTGGACCAGGACGGAGAGTGGAAATCAAAGTCATTAAACTATATTCCTTTGCCACAGGCAAGAAAGAACTTAAGAATTTTGTTCATGTTTCAATGCACTTTTCAATTTTTTTTCAACCTAATAAAATCTTAGGGAAGGAACTCTCTGAAGAGTACATTTTAAGTTAAACTCTGCACACAAAACTTTCAGATTTGACTCTCTGCCAGCTGAGGACAGAAGTCAGTGTTTCAGAGCTCTAACACTCATCTGTTTGTTAAGAGAATAGACTTCTGTTGGAACTGCACATAAACAGCTTTAACACATAGTGCACTCTTTCTCTGTGCTTGAAATATTTAAATTCTAGTAAAGGGTAAGATCGAAACATTTTAAATAACTTTGTTTGAAGTTAGTCTTCTATTTCTTACTTGTGTTATCTTCGGCTTACCTTGGGGAGACAGGGTTGTAGAGATATTGCCATGCAGGGATTCAGCAGGCTTTAAACTCAGATTTCCCCACAGATCCTCTAAGCTGGTCGACTTGATCTCAGATGACTTAAATAATGTGTCTGCATACCTAGGGTGAATTTATTCTGAAATTACTGTTTATTAGTAAACCTGTACAAGGGTTTTAGTGTTTAGGTACAGAGTTTCTAGAGCACTTATGTAATCAGAGCAAAAACATAGCAAATGCAAATTTTAGGAGAATAAAAATTTAAAACTCCCCACTTTCTCAAAATTAAATATATATTCTATAAATAAATTATATGAAAATTTACTTACATTTAAGAAATTCAATGACTACAATTTTGATCACCAATTTAAAAAATGTAACCAAACTTTCTTAAACCTGTTTTTTTTTTAATCAGTTATTTATATTTCTAGTGCATTCTTTGGTAAATAATGCTCATCATTTCCCAAGTACAGATCTACAACCCTATACCTGCAATTCAGAAACCCTAAAAGTTTTGAAAATCAAAACTTTTATTCAGAACTGAGAGAGTGACAAAACCTGTCCTGAGACTACCCTAGCCTTTATAATCCCAGTTGGTACGAAAATCCTTTTGTTCCCCTCAGAAACATTAATATGCTGTCATCAGATGCTGTCCCAGATCCTACCTCTCCGGGTAGGATACAATCCATATGTACAAAGCAGCTTTTCTAAAATCGCTGAGTTCTAGATTCCTGAATGCAACTGGCCCATGGGTTTGACAGAGCGCCGGGTCCTGAAACTTGCATCCGGACTGCCCTACCCTCCTATAGACAGGTGGTATATTTGATGTTTCAGGCAGAGTTTTAGAAATATCTGCAAGTCGGGGGCTGGCAGGCGGCGTGGTGGTTAAGGGTCCTGGACTCCCACATGGTCAACTGAGGTTCGAGTCCCAGACCTGATGGTTTGGTTTCTCTCCCTTCTTCCCTCTCTTGCCTTCCCTCCCTTTTCCTCTCCCTCTCTGGTCAAATTAAAAATAAGTAAGTAGGGGGACCAGCAGGTGGCGTGGTGGTTAAGGCGTTGGACATTCCCACATGGCCAACCACGTTTCGAGTCCCGGACCTGGTGGCTTGCTTTCTCACTTTACCTCTCTCTCTGTCTCTCTCTCTGGTCAAATTAAAATAAAATGAATGAATAAATAAAAAATTTTAAAAAGTTAATAAGTAAAGTTAAACAAAATAATTCTTAAAAAACCCCAAAAAACTGAAAGTCAATACACTAACACTCTGACTTCTGGTCAGATCAGAATTCTAAGAGCTTCAGTTACATTTTTGTGTCACCTGTGCAGTTTGGCTGAGGAGAATAAAGGGAAAGTTACTTCACGACAAACAACCAATTTCATCACGTAGCAACATCCTTACCCATTTCGGTCGCCCATTTAGGTCTTGCGTTTCCCTGTGAGATCCGCTGCTGCTTAGTTCAGCCCTCACCTTCTGTAGACTACAGCAGGCAGCAGGCTCCTCACTGCCTCTGCCTACAGGCTGGCAACTTAAATATATATTCTATAAATAAATTATATGAAAATTTACTTACATTTAAGAAATTCAATGACTACAATTTTGATCACCAATTTAAAAAATGTAACCAAACTTTCTTAAACCTGTTTTTTTTTTAATCAGTTATTTATATTTCTAGTGCATTCTTTGGTAAATAATGCTCATCATTTCCCAAGTACAGATCTACAACCCTATACCTGCAATTCAGAAACCCTAAAAGTTTTGAAAATCAAAACTTTTATTCAGAACTGAGAGAGTGACAAAACCTGTCCTGAGACTACCCTAGCCTTTATAATCCCAGTTGGTACGAAAATCCTTTTGTTCCCCTCAGAAACATTAATATGCTGTCATCAGATGCTGTCCCAGATCCTACCTCTCCGGGTAGGATACAATCCATATGTACAAAGCAGCTTTTCTAAAATCGCTGAGTTCTAGATTCCTGAATGCAACTGGCCCATGGGTTTGACAGAGCGCCGGGTCCTGAAACTTGCATCCGGACTGCCCTACCCTCCTATAGACAGGTGGTATATTTGATGTTTCAGGCAGAGTTTTAGAAATATCTGCAAGTCGGGGGCTGGCAGGCGGCGTGGTGGTTAAGGGTCCTGGACTCCCACATGGTCAACTGAGGTTCGAGTCCCAGACCTGATGGTTTGGTTTCTCTCCCTTCTTCCCTCTCTTGCCTTCCCTCCCTTTTCCTCTCCCTCTCTGGTCAAATTAAAAATAAGTAAGTAGGGGGACCAGCAGGTGGCGTGGTGGTTAAGGCGTTGGACATTCCCACATGGCCAACCACGTTTCGAGTCCCGGACCTGGTGGCTTGCTTTCTCACTTTACCTCTCTCTCTGTCTCTCTCTCTGGTCAAATTAAAATAAAATGAATGAATAAATAAAAAATTTTAAAAAGTTAATAAGTAAAGTTAAACAAAATAATTCTTAAAAAACCCCAAAAAACTGAAAGTCAATACACTAACACTCTGACTTCTGGTCAGATCAGAATTCTAAGAGCTTCAGTTACATTTTTGTGTCACCTGTGCAGTTTGGCTGAGGAGAATAAAGGGAAAGTTACTTCACGACAAACAACCAATTTCATCACGTAGCAACATCCTTACCCATTTCGGTCGCCCATTTAGGTCTTGCGTTTCCCTGTGAGATCCGCTGCTGCTTAGTTCAGCCCTCACCTTCTGTAGACTACAGCAGGCAGCAGGCTCCTCACTGCCTCTGCCTACAGGCTGCCACCCGGCTGCGGACAGCCTCTCACCTCCTCAGTGCTTCCCTCAACACCTGTGATCACCCAGACACCTTAACTTAATGTCCTAGGATGCCCTCTGCATCCTGACCCCTAGGTGCCTTTCATGCTTCTCATCTGCTGCTTCCAGAGTCGAGCGGTGCCTCACACCTGGGGTCCTCCCTGCCTGCCTTCACTTCACTGTGTTCTCACGCTCTGTACACACATCGCTAATATTTTTATTTTTTTAAGAATCACTTACCAGCAGATGGTGTAATGGCTACATCGTTGGACTCCCATGCAGTCGACTGTGGTTCAAGTCTCATATCCAGCAGCTTAAAACTCATGCCAGGAGTGTATGCATGTGTGCCCAAAATCTCAGTTAATAGCATTTCAGTAGTAAGTCCCTTTGGAAATTGCCACTTTTTGGCAGAATGGAGAAGAGTTTGCAGCATGGCCATCTCCCCCAGGGGGTGATTTCTCACTTCCTGTCTCTCTGGTGAGCACATGCACCCTATAGTAAAAATCTCTCAAAAAATAATTATTTTATTTTATTTGTAACTGGGCACATGAATGAGAGAGAGAGAGGAAGTGAGAAAGCAAGCCGCCAGGTCTGGGACTGGAACTAGAGTTGGCCATATGGGAGTCCAGAGCCCTTAACCACCACACCACCTGTCAGTCCCATTCTCTAACATTTTTTACACTGTAACTATAACTTGAAACAGAAAAATAAAAAATTAACAAAATTTCACTGTATCAAATTTACTCCTAGGTCCTAAATTTTAGCCAATTTACTGCTTAAAAAGCAAAGCCAGTCAGCCTCTCATAGAGAAGCGGACAGCCCTGCCAGCATCCCTGACACCGCACCCTGGACTGACCTGGAAGGGGAGGACAGCTGGTTCTCTTTGCCTGACTGCCCGCCTTGGCTAGAGGTCGTGGTGAACCGATAAAGGCTGCAACTACTATCTTCAAATGTAGGTTTTTTGTCTTTTCCAAAGACTCTGGTTGAAACTGCTTCAAATACTTTGTAGTCCATAAGAGCTTGACACACTCTCACCACTTTGGCCCGAGGAATCTCCACATCACCGAAATACTTATTCTGAACGAGGTGAGAAAAAATGACATCCACAGCTTCTGAGCCGATGAAGCAGTCGCTGTGACGCTGAAAGCGGTGCCTCCGCCTTTTCACCTCCACCTGCGTTTGCAGTGCGTGTACAATGCTGCCCCACACGTATGTGGCCCCGAATGGCTTCTGGGCCACACTGAAACCTAGAAGGGAAACAGAGAAACAGTGACTTAGTGCTTCATTCATCTATAACAAGGGGTAAGCTCTCTCTCAAAACGTGGCAATTCCCGAAGGGGCTCACTGCTGAGATGCGGATGCTGCCTGAACCCGCTGGACAGTCAGCCCCTGCCGCGCGCCACGCTGCTGTTAGGACACGGTGCGAGGCCAGTGCTCACAGCCTGCATGCTGCGGGGAGACACAGTCCATACGTAGGTGTAAGATGGAAGCAGAAACGCATGCCGGGTAAGGAAGAGAATGCTACTGCAAGTGAATGTCAGGAGAGGCCTCTCCTATGGGCTGTACCCAGCAGAAAGCTGAGGAAGCGAAGCAACTGCAGGTTTCTGGGAAACAGAGAGAGGAGCAAAGGCCCTGAGGGGAGTGTGACCAGAACAGGAAGGGGCAGGCATGGCCGGCTAGGACAGGAAGGAGCGCAGACACTGAGACCCACAGGGAAGGGCGCTGAGGCTTGAGGGCTGCACGGACACAGAGCAGGTGGGACCTGCGGTAGTGACCAGTCCTGTGCAAGGAGCTCCAGTGAGCGCCTCCCAGAAACTGCCCTCGCTTCCTCCCGCAGCAGCCCTGAGGTCAGCATGGCCTGCCTGAGAGCCGCAAGCAGACATGGGGCTCTGTGCGATGTGTAGACACTCCGCGGAGCGTGGCAGTCCTGGGGTCGGGCTCAGGTAACTTCGAAGCACTTAGAGTCATGCACAAACCTGCACCTGATGTGAGAATAAACGGATGTTTTTAAAGCTTGCTATTCCGCAGGTGTGTGAGTTAGTACTTGGTGAGCCGGGGAAGTAACCAATTGGTCCCTGCCCGTGAAAAGCTTATACACTGTAAAACTAGAGCAGGCACAGAGCCAAAGCGGTACTTAGCCGAACACAGCAGGAAAGCACACTCCCGAATTCTCCCACATTTCCCTCGTAATGCGCCTATAGTTAGCAATCAGAAGTGAACAAATGAGGGCTTGGGCTTTAAAAAAAAAAAATAGAATTACTAATTTTAAAATTATTATTATTATTTTTTAATTTACTAGAGGGCGTGTGTGCTCATCAGAGAGAAAAAGAGAGAGGGAGAGAGAGAGGGGAAGTGAGAAAATTAGGCTGTCAGGTCGACCAGAACCACAATCTGCCATGCAGGCATCTGGCGGCGCCTGCACCACCACACCACCTGCCGGCCTGGACTTGGGTTTTAGGAAACTGATGGGGTGGAGTCATGCTAAGGAAGCACGTGGAGGCCCGACATGCAGTGTGCCCTTCAAGTGTTACTCTTTCCGAAGAGCCCCTGAAAATTCAATACTTCTATTTGTTTTTAAATTACTCATCAGCGACAGACAGAAAGAGTGAGAAAGCACCCCAATGAGGGCCTGGTCACATCACACCCCCTTCTCTACTTCTGCATCCCGTCGGCACTCTGGGCACACTTGCCTGGAGTACTCCTCATGTCTATGGGCCCAAGACTTGAACCATGGTGGTCCTGGCTCCCCTAACCACTAAGTTACGGGGCTGGCCCAGCAGTTCTCATTTAAGTTGCTATTTTTTTTTTTTTTTTAATTGGAGAGGTTTTTGCTATAGGGCGTGTGTGCTCACCAGAAAGACAGAGAGAAGCAGAGACAGAAAACGAGAAATCACCCCCCTGGGGAAGATGGCCATGCCACAATCCCTTCTCCTCCATTCTCCTCTTGGGATCTTGGGCACGCACCCACACGCACCCAGCGTGAGTTTAAGCCACTGGGTCCGGGACTCAAACCGTGATCGACTACGTGGGAGTCCAGTAACATAGCCATTACGCTAACTACTGGTCCCCAAGTTGCTATTTTTAAGTGTATTACTTCCTTTATTTTTAGGATATTTTGGCAAAGAAACTGAAAAGTTACTGTTTCCTTTAAGATAGTCTACAAGGGAAAATGATTTGCGTCAGTATAACAGTAAGATATAAGGGAGAATATAAGAAACTGTTCCTTGAAATTACCTTCCTACTTTTTAGGCAAAATACAATGTAAGATCAAAGAATAACAGCGGTTCCTGAAGGAATTAAAGCTTAACACTGAATGTACTGAGCCATGCATTTTACAAGTGGGTCATTTGGAATTCATCTCTTACACTGCAATAAACGCAGGCACACAGGGAAGCACTACTGTATTCACTCGCAACATAACTGTGTAGCTTCCAGCAATTTAAACATCCTTACCATGAGGGACCAGCAGTTAGCATAATGGCTATGTCGCTGGACTCCCATGTAGTCGACTGTAGTTCGAGTCCCGGACCCAGTGGCTTGAACTCACACTGGACGTGTGTGCGTGCGTGCCCAAGATCCTGAGATGAGCATGGAGGAGAGGGGATTACATCGTGGCCATCCCCCCGGGAGGTTGATTTCTCGCTTTCTGTCTGTTTCTCTCTGTCTCTCTGGCGAGCACATGCCTCTGTAGCAAAAATCTCTCTCAAAAAAAAAAAAAAAAAAATCCTTACCATGAAAACTGTGCATGCACAAACCCAAAGCTCTTTTTTGTTCATTTCTGTATTTCTGATACTAAGAGCAGATGGGAAATTCACCATCTACCCATTACTGTGTTTGTTTAAAATTATTAGGAATATTTTTTTAATTATGAAATAGTATTTTAAAACTGACTTTTTTTTTTTTTGAGAGGTTTTTGCTATAGGGCACGTGCACTCGCTAGACAGAGACAGAAAGTGAGAAATCACCCCTCGGGGGAATGGCCACACCACAATCCTCGAGTCCTCTTGGGATCTGGGACATGCACACACACGTGCCCGGTGTGAGTTATAAGCCACCGGGTCCATGAATCAAACCACAGTCGACTACATGGGAGTTCAGCAACATAGCCATTACGCTAACTGCTGGTCCCAAAAATGAAGATATTTTAAGTCAATAATAGAGAAGAAAGTAACTGTTGCCAGCCGTCTAAATACGTGCGTGGTGTCAAGAACTGAGTTATGGAGAATAACTCAAGCTGAAACCGACTGACCGCTGGTACAGTGTGTAGTCTCTACCGAGCAGAGCCGGAGTAAAGCCTTGTGGGCTCAGCCCAGGTCACTCGTGGTGCCTGGGCCTCAGGAGCACTTCACACTGTTTCTGGCCACAGTGACTGAGAATGTCAGCACACCAGGCATATCTCAAAGTGCCCGAGACTGGACGGGCGCGAGGGCGGCCAGAAGAGCAGCGCTCCCCTCTCGCCATCTCTCGGTGCACGTGCACGTGCTCCAGCCAGATGAAAACAAGTGTGTGGGCCAGCTGGGGTGAAGGCAGCTGGCTTCCCACGGTTCACTACCTGGTTTGAGTTATGAACCCAGCAGCTTAAAAAACATGCTGGGTCCACGTGCATGCACGCTCAAACTCCCGAAAGAAGAAACCGAGAAGGGACTGTGACATGGCCATCCCTCCCGGGGTGCTTTCTCACTTTCCCTTTCTCTGTGTGTGTGTGTGTGTATCTGTCTCAGGCAAGAGTATGCACTTAACCAAATGGGGGAAAAAAGAAAAAAGACAAGTGTGTTAGCAGTTAGTACTCTTAACTCCCTAAAATATCAAGGATATAATAGATTTAAATTAATGTCTACCTTTCATCTTTTCCAATCTTGTGTTATTACTAACAATCGCTAACACAAGTACTTAACGATGACGGGTTTTGTCTGCTCTCATTTAATCCCGATACATTTTCTGTAAAAGTTACGAATAATCCTCTTTTTATTTTTCTTTTTTTCTCTTTGGAGAGGTTTTTGCTATAAGACGTGTGTGCTCACCAGAAAGACAGAGAGACAGAAAGCGACAAATCACCCCCCAGGGGGGATGGTCATGCTGCAATCCCTTCTCCTCCGTTCTCCTCTTGGGATCTTGGTCACGCACGCACACGCACCCGGCGTGAGTTTAAGCCACTGGGTCCAAGACTCGAACTGCAGTTGACTACATGGGAGTCCAGCAACATAGCCATTACACCAACTACTGGTCCCTAATAATTCTCTTTTGAGGAAATGGAAGCTTGGGGAGTTGAACAAACTTGGTCTCTTACACAGCTGGTACATACATAGTAGTTTTCCTAGTGCTCAAAAGTAAACATTAAAAGTCAGAGCAGCCGATGGGACTAGCAGGTGGCATGGTGGTTAAGGTGCTGGACACTCCCACAGGGCTGACCATGGTTCAAGTCCTGGTGGCTTGAACCATGAATCTGGTGGCTTCTCTCTCCTCCCCACAACTCCCGTAAAATTAAAATAAATGACTGAATAAAAAAAAATTAAGTAAATAGTTCTTTAAAAAAAAAAAAAAAGCCAGACCAGCTGGTATGACACAGCAGAAATGCAAGTGCCCTCCCTGCAAGGCTGGAGGCATTGTGGCCAACCGTGGGTTCAGATCCCTGGGTTGGCCTGAAACACACACAGGTGCAGGTGAGTAGCCAGGATATTAAGGAGCTGGGGGACTGGGAACAGGGATCGTTTCATGACAATACTCTCCTTGTAAACGCGTGTCACTATCATTCAGTCAGCCACCAGACATACAGCTTTAGCATTAACGTTTGGTTGGATTTGTGGATTAATTAGAGTTGAGAGAACCAAAGTGATTAGAACAAAACGGACAACTCCTGGATTTCTGATCTGTTAACCAAGCTATCTAAAAATGTTGTCACTACTCCTAAAACAAGGTAGGACATCGTGAAATCTGCATAAAATAACAGAACAGAACTAAGACAGGAAAGGAAGGCAAGCAAGAGCCAGACTTGCACAGATCAGACTGTTTTTTTTTTCTTTTTAAAGAATTATTTAACTTTGTCATTATTTTTTAATTTGACCAAAGAGACAGAACAAAAAAGGAAAGTGAGAAAGAAAACTGCCAGGTCTGGGACTCAAACCAGAGTCAGCCATGTGGGAGTCTAGTGCCTTAACCACCAAACCACTTGCTAGTCCCCCCTCCCCTCCAAGATTTTTTTTAAGAGGTTTTTGCTATAGCGCGCGTGCGCTCGCCAGAGAGAGAGAGACAGAGAGACAGAAAGTGAGAAATCACCCAGGGGGATGGCCACGCTGCAAGCCCTTCTCCTCCATTCTCCTCTCGGGATCTTGGGCAAGCACGCATACGTGCCTGGCGCGAGTTCTAAGCCACCGGGTCCGGGACGTGAACTGCGGTCGACTGCGTGGGAGTCCAGCAACATAGCCATTACGCTAACTGCTGGTCCCCCCACCCCCCGGATGGTTTTTTAAGTATCAGTGAAATAGAGTTCTGAGATAGTGATAATACTGAAGGTGAAATATGTAAGTCATAACACTTGGGAGATACTAGTAAGTGAGCATACAAATCTCCAAAGGTAAGGTTGAATCACTCGCTAATTTGAGAGCGGTAAGACCAACTACAAGGAGGTGAGAGGGCGGGCATACCCAGCCTCAATGACATGGAAAAGGCTAATCTTCACAGTGTAATTAAGTGGCAAAGAATACGGTTCCCCATATCAACAAACTGCTGGAATGTGGGCACCAGGAAGTCCTGCGGGTTGGGTAACACTGCAGAGAAGTGTAAAGAACAGGTGCAGGAGGACAGGAGGTACCTGTAAATGTAGGGTTTACAGTCCTCCGGCGAGATGCGATTCAGCCCTCTCAGGTCTCTCTGTTCTCACTGACCGTTAACCTTAAACCACTGCATTTTCCCCTCAAGCATCGCCAACCACAGACCCAACCAGCTCGTGCTCATACAGATGCTCACACACAGGATGTACCCTGGACCTGACAAGTCAACGTGCCAAAGTATCCCACACCAGGATAACCTGTTTTTAACGCTGACTTCACAGCTGAACACAAGTCGCCTATTTGCTGGTTTGAAGCTTAATTTACCATCATCTGAAAGCTGAAATGCATTTTAATGTAGCAGAGCTTGGCCCAGTAAGATGACTTACTGTGATTTCTAAACAGGAGGCAAGAAACCAGAAGTAAACACCGACTGCTTTGTAAGTCCAGCAGTCACAATTAAAGCTGTAGCTTGTCCTCAAACCCCACTTACATATGAGCTTAATTAAAGCTGTAGCTTGTCCTCAAACCCCACTTACATATGAGCTTAACGGCTCGTGACGATTCATCACTATCTACCTCTTGATGCTTCCTCATCTACATTGGGCCGAATGTTTTCTGAAAGCGCAGAGGCCAGATGTGATAACTCTGGAAAGGAGACCTAACCTCTGTAGGCTGGTTGCTTCATCCACAGATAACGACTGCTGAAAACAACGTCTAGGCTGGTTTCAGGTCTGAACTGCTAATTACTGAAGCTCAGAGCCGGAACCTGTCTCCAGGCACTGAACACCGCCCCAGCTTGGATAACGGCCTGTCCCCTGAAGTCTCCTGCTGTGGAATCTGGTAAGCAATGACTGGATGTCCTCCAGAAATGCGCATGGCTGGAATTGGGCTGGACTGTAATGGTGTTAAGTGACAACTTAGTTCCTTCATGGTGTCCCATGATGGGGCCTTTGGGAGTGATCGTATCATTAGCATGGGGCCTCCATGATCGAGTCTGCCGGGTTTTACATGCAGAGGAAAAAAGCCACTTCCATACAGACCACTTCTGGCAGACCTCTGCTCCACCACAAGCTCCATCCAACATTTTTGTATTGCTTTTGCACTTCCAGCCACCAGAACTAGGAGTCAAAAAAAAAAAAAAAAAAAAAAAACAACCCTATCCTCATTCACCCAGTCTCAGGGATTTCTGTCAGCAACATGATACTAAGACAAATACCAACCAGAATCAGCAGGCCAATACAAAAGAAATGAAGCACAGTGACAAAGTTGATCCTACCAGATAAAAAAGTTTTGGAAATTGCTCAACAAGAGGCTCAGACATAATTTTAAACTCTATAATGCACTGAACATGCTCTTAAAAACGCTATCAATTGGGACCAACAGATGGCAAAATGGCTACATCGCTGGACTCCCATGTATTCGACCGCAATTCGAGTCCTGGACCGGCTGGCTTAAACTTACGCTGGGTGCATGTGCATGCATGCCCAAGATGCTGAGAGGAGAACGGAGAAGGGATTGCAGCGTGGCCATCCCCCCAGGGGGTGATTTCTCACTTTCTGTCTTTCTGTCTCTGACGAGCGCACTCACTCTATAGCAAAAACCTCTTCACACACACACACGCACACACACACACACAAAAACGCTATCAATTGGCGTGGTGGTTGAGGCACTGGACTCCCACGTGGCTCACTGCAATTCAAGTTCCAGACCCAGTCTTCCTCTATTTCTCTTGGGTGAGAGAAACACCCTATAACAAATTAAAAATAATTAATTTAAAATAACTATTAAAAAAGATATAAATCTAGGTTACCATTTATTTTTCAAAAAAAAAGCTCATCTTTATTCACTTGAAAACTATAGCTATGTTTCAAAAGCTGTCTTTCATATGTATTTGAACTCTAAAAAGTTTATCAACAATTAAAAAGTTAAACTTCTGGGACAGATTGTGGTGTTGCAGTCATGGAGGCTGGATCCACATGGCCAACTGAGCAGTTTGAGTCCCAGCCCCAGTGGCTTGAGAAACATGCCAGGCATGTGTGCATGGGTGCCCAGAATCCCACATGGAGGGTGTGGGGAGGACTGTGGCATGGCCATCCCTACGGGGGTGCTTCCTTACTTTCTCTCTCTCTCCAGCCACCACATGTCCCTTACCGCAAAATTAGGGAAAAAAAAAAATGAAGAAGATGAAGTTCAACTTCTAAGGTAATATTGAACATTGATAAATATTTGTAATACTACAATAATCATCTTCACCACTAAGAATACCTACTAAAAAAAAATCAAGTTATTACAACAGCAATTTCTTAAAAGGCTGATGTTTTAAGAAATATTAACTTAGGCCACAGTGGTTAAGCACTGCACAGAGGAACCCAGATCCCACATGGCTGAAAAACACCTGATAGAAACAGAGAATTGGAGTAAAAAGGATTGAGTGGGACCACCAGACCCCATGGGCAGAGACCAGGGCCCACGGGCAGTGCTCTTTCTTTCTCTCTCTCTCCCTCTCTCTCTCTCTGTTTTTGAAATTGTTTTGCTATAGGGCACATGGGCTCACTGGAGAGACAGGCAAAAAGTGAGAAATCAATTTTTGGCTAAGCCGCAATCCCTTCTCCCCCATTCTCCTCTCAGGATTTTGGGCACACACCTGCTCGGTGTGAGTTTCAAGCACTGGGTCCAGGACTTGAACCACAGTCAGCCATGCAGGAGTCCAGTGACATAACCATTAACCATCTTGCACTCCTTACTTCTCCCTCTTGTGCACACTACCTCTGGAGTTAAAATAATTTTCCCTTTATTTTCTTATATTATTTTTTAAAGAATTATTTATTCAATTTCATTTATTTGTTAATTTATTTCGGTTTGACCTGAGAGAGAGAGAGAGAGAGAGAGAGAAAATGAGAAAGCAAGCCACCAGGTCTGGGAGTCAAGCTGTGGTCGGCCATGTGGAAGTGTCCAGCACCTTAACCACCATGCCACCTTCTGGTCTTTTTTATTATTATTACTTTTTTTTTAAAGATTTTATTTTATTAAAAAAAAAGATTTTATTTTATTCATTGTCACTATTTTATTTTTTAAAAATTTTATTGAAATTGACCAGAGAGAGGCAGAGAGAGAAAAGGAAAGGGAGAAAGCAAGCCGACAGGTCTGGGACTCAAACCATGGTCAACCATGTGGGAATCCAGCCATCTTAACTGCCACACCACCTGTTGGCCCCTATATTATTTTTTTACATCCAATCACCATTTATCTTTACAGCACAGAAAATTAAATTTCCCAGCATGAATATACTATATATTAATCCATTCAAAGTTATTATCATACACTTTATCATTAATAAGTAATTTTCCACTTTTGTGTCCATTTAATGTTTTGCTTTTTGCCCCTTGATTCCCTTCCTCCCACTCCCATTTCATATATTTTTTAGTAATGAAAAAAAGTTACAAGGCATTGCTCATGATCCGGGTGGTAACAGCTCTGCTCCTGCTAGGGAAACCTATTTAATGGTAAAATAATTCTCTACTTGCTTCAAATAGAAAGATTATATCAAATCCTTAGAAGTAAATCAATACATGATACCAAATTTGATCCCAAGGTAAGGTAAAGATACACAGGTTACTGGGACCAGCAGTTGGCATAATGGCTATGTTGCTGGACTCCCATGTAGGTGACCATAGTTCAAGTCCCAGACCTGGTGGCTTAAACTCATGCTGGGTGCATGTACATGTGTGCCCAAGATCCTGAGAGGAGAATGGAGAAGGGACTGTGGTGTGGCCACACCCCCCCACCGCCCCCAGCCCCCCATGATTTCTTGCTTTCTGTCTCTTTTTCTGTCAAGCGCATACACCCTATAGCAAAAACCTCTCAAAAAAAAAAAAAAAAAAAAAAAACAAGGGGACACGAAACATACGTAATGGCTATGTCGCTGGACTCCCACGTAGTCGACAGCAGTTCGTGTGTCCCGGACCCGGTGGCTTAAAACTCACGCCAGGCGCGTGTGTGTGCGTGCCCAAGATCCCGGGAGGAGAATGGAGGAGAAGGGATTGCGGCGTGATCATCCCCCCTGGGGGGTGATTTCTCGCTTTCTGTCTCTATGTCTCTCTCTGTCTGTCTGGCGAGCGCACGCGCCCTACAGTGAAAATCTCTCCAAAAAAAAAAAAAAAGATACACAGATTACTAAAACATACTATTTGTATATTAGCATAACAATTTTATCTGCAGTCTCAGGATTTTACCTAGACTAAAAAAATAAAGAAAAAGACTTCAGATAGCTAATGTTTTTCCATAAAAACTTCAGTTAAACAGTGAGCTAGTGCCTCATTTCTAATTTTCCTATAGTTTACATAGTTTCAAATTATTTAATTGCCTCACATAATACAGCTGGTTAGTCAATATTTGTTAGCTGTAGATCAGCGCTAACTACTAAAACCCATAGTTAAAGAAGAGTTAATCTAGAGGTTTTCCAGGGTCATAGGACATGCCTGGAGATGTTTCTGTCACAGGGCAGGGGAGGTGTAGGTGGGAGAGGGTGCTACTGGCACCTAGTGTGTAGGAGTCAGGGAACTGCTAACACCCCACCCTGCACAGACAACCCCGATGACCAAAAGCAAAAGTGAAAAGCTAACAGTGCTGGGAGTAAGAAGGGTTGAGAGGGTCCTGTTCAGGCATGCAAACCCATGCCACACAGCAAGCCCAGTGCTAGGAGCCAGGACTAGAGGCTGAGCAGCATGGACTTTATGGACTTTTGAGTCCCAGAGACCTGTTCATCATTTACCAGCACTGCAACCTTGGGCAACCTGCCTAACCATTCTGTTCCAAACAGTGAATTTACTTATCTCAGTTCCCCCAGGTCATGAGATAATACACACTCCAAGCCATTAAGAGATATTTAACTAAAAACAAAGGAGGTGCAAGCTAGTGAGATGGTGATTGGAGCAGATAATCCCACAGGGGTGGACCGTGCAGTTTACGCCCCAGACCTGATGACTTGAGATACACTCTGTGTGTGTGCACACACGTGTTTGAAATCCCTAGAGGAGAATGGAGGAGAAGGGAATGTAGCCCCCCAGGGACTGATTTCTCAGTTTCCCTATCTCTGTCTCTATCACTCTCCAGAGTGTGTGTGTGCCCAAAATTCCAAGAGAAGAATGAAGAAGGGACTGTCGTGTGACCATCCCCACTGGGCATGCTTTTCTACTTTTCCTCTAACCTCCACTTCTGTGCGTGCACATACCCGTAGCAAATTTAAAAATATATAAAATTTTTAAAATAATAAAATAGGGACCAGCAAGTGGTGTGGTAGTTTAAGTGCTGGACTTCCAGATGGTCAACCGTGGTTCTAGTCCTGGGCCTGGTGGCTTGCTTTCTCGCTTTCCCTTTCTCTGTCTGATCAAATTAAAAGATAACAAATGGAATTAAATAAATGGATAAATTCTTTTTTAAAAAATTACACTGGGTGCATGTGTGCGCATGCCCAAAATCTGTAAAGGAAAATAAAGGAGACAGGACGGCAGCTTGACCAGCCCCCCACCCCCATTGATCTCTCAATTCTCACTTGGCCAACCCCCCTAGGGGTTGATTTCTTCCTGCGAGATGATTTCTAACTTTTCCTCTCTCTGTCTCTCTCAGCAAGCACACATACCCTATGGCAAAGTAATAATAATAAAATTTAAATTTAAAAAGACCATGAGAAGACAGGATATGACGCATGCCAGAAGATTGAACTTTCCAAAAGAAAATAACAAATCTATAAATCCTCAGTCAATTATTAATAAATTCCAGAGAAGTGTATTAAGAAACATTTTTCAAAAGAAGTTTCAAACACGCAGAGAACTGTCAAGACAAAGGAAAAAGACATTTATGAGGCAGTAACTGAAACCTAATGGAACAGATGGCTGTAAAGAGAACTTGGAGGTGTTGAAATGGACAGCTGGGACTGAGCGGGAGACTGCACACTGCCAGTACCAAGACTGCAGCGCTCTCACCGGATACCGGCTTTGTCAGTCCCAAGTTTATTTCCTTCTAACTGCTATCAGAGACTCCGTGAAGACTGAGACTGCCTGGGAAAAGGCTGCAGACGGGGACACACGTAACACAGCCTGCCAACGAGCACAAGGGACCCGCCGACACCGGCAGTCAGTGGCCCCTGCTTTAATTCCCTCGGATTAGTGAGAAGCACGTGGGGAGGACTGCGAGCTCCCTGGAAAAGTGACACCGGGCACATCCAGAGAATTAGGTTACAGCACAAAGGAGTAACAGGACAACGGGCCACTTTCCGGGGTCTTAGCAGTGTGGCTGATGGGCAGCATACAGACCCTGTTTCTTCTGTGGAAGCCAGACCCAGGTCACTCCGGCCTCTTCTAGGTCTGCCAAGTGATGGATGACAGTTCGGAGCTGCCTGGCAGAGCACACCCAGGGGGGTGGAAAGGAGCCAAGAACACTGGCCCCTCTCACTGCAGGCACCAGGCCTGTGCTGAGGCCACTCCAGGAGAGGGGTTACCTAGTGCTCACTGGGAGGGTTCCAGGTGTGCAGCTCAAACAAATGAGAGCACTGCGGCCCTGTGCCTACCTGCCTAGAGCCCAGAGCAGTGGTCCTTTCCGCTACTCGGATTCACTGACCAGACTTCAGCTCTCCCCTCAGGGCCATCCACTGAATTCTTGGATATGCATTCTGGTACAACATCTAAGGACCTGTTCTCAAATGCCCAGAGCCCAGAACTGGTTCTCCAGCTGTTGGAATAAAGCAGGGTGCCCTACTTTAATACAAAATCTGGGAATTGCCTTCATTCGCAAGGTGAGCCTAAACATTTCTCAAGGCTTTTTCAATGGGTCCTGCCTTTAAATTCCCAAATGCGTTAGCACCGTCTCTTCACAATGTATCTTCATCTGAATCCTTTAAATGGGAGGTCGCCAGGATCGTGGAAAAGCACAGATGAAAGTAGTTGTCTATGCATGCCTGGCTTTGGAAGACTAAAGGGGCATCAAACAGTAAGTCAGCCACAGAGCCAGGACACGGGTGCACCCACTCCAGCCGGAGGAAGTCCTGGCTTCGCAGCTGGCGTTTCACAGACGAAAAGGTTTGGGCAGACGGAACCAATTCCATCCTGCGGCTCCAGAAAGGGGGAGAGCTGACACTGATCCAGAGCGGGAGCAGGGCCGTTATCTGGAAATCTTAATAGACACTGAGTCACCCTTCGACCGCGCAGTGAATGGGTCCAAACCAGAACCAGCACCTCGGAACTGATCACGATTCTGCTCATCTGTTGGAACATTCGGAGAAACCAAGATCCCGGGCAGGGTGCCCCCAAAAGGCAGGACTCAGGTGGGGCGGAATTCCCCAACTTCTCTCCTAGCGTCACGAAACTGAAGTCGAAAGCTTCCATTCACTGGAGACCACGAGCACAGAGTGTTAAGCGCGAGCTTCGCGCCAAGTTCCTGCCGGCACAACTCGCAGACGCCAAGCCCGCGCTTCCCCTGGGTGGCCTGGGGGGCGAGTCCGCGTCTCCCCGCGCGAGGCCGGGAGCCGGGTGGGCGAAAAGGGCCCTGGCCGGCGGAGGCGGGCCAAGCCCCGGGCCC
>NW_006159476.1:860431-860887 GCF_000334495.1 Tupaia belangeri chinensis | reverse complement strand
GCGTGCGGCCGCCGGCTGCCTCCCGGCCCTGTGCCTCCGCGCCCTCGCCTTGACGCGAAGAAGGACGCGGGCCCCACCTCACGGGTCCCTCAGACACCCCCGGACCGACCTGTGTCCGGCGGTTGGCGCCTGGGTCTGGAACGCCGGGCCTAAGCCGTGGCCCGCGGTGCTTTCCGGCGGAGCGGTCTTGGTCTGTGAGGCACAGCTGGTTTGGGTGCGTTCGCTCCCGACCGTGAGCGTGAGCCGCACGTGTTCTTAGGACGAGTCCGTCCTGGTGGGAAATGCGTCGGTGCTTCGTCGTTGCTCACTCACCCTCCTGTGAAGGACGGGCCGCCGGGCGGGGATGCAGGCGGCCGGACCCCAGGGCCGACTCCTCAGGGCGCGGGGGTTCGGGTGGTCGGATACCCTCAGGGCGCGGGGGTTCTGGTGGTTGGACACCCCCAGGGGCGAATCACA
>NW_006159476.1:857820-860332 GCF_000334495.1 Tupaia belangeri chinensis | reverse complement strand
GGTGGTTGGACACCCCCAGGGCCGACTCCTCAGGACGCGGGGGTTCTGGTGGTTGGACACCCCCAGGGCCGACTCCTCAGGACGCGGGGGTTCGGGTGGTTGGACACCCCCAGGGCTGACTTCAAGGGCGCGGGGGTTCGGACACTGGACCCCAGGGCCGACTCCGAGGGCAGGGTTCCAGGCTAGAGACACGCTGCGCCACCGGAAGTCGCGGGGAGAATGGAGGAGAAGGGAGAAGCCTGGCGGCGATTTCTCATTTTCCTTCTAGCTCGGTCTCTCTCCAGCAAGCCCATGCACCCTCTAGCAAAACGAAAAAGAGAGAAAGTATTTAGCATAAGAGGGCGATCAATGTCTAGAGGTCATAGGGCACCCCAGAAGGCCCGGGGCCGGCTGCCTTCAGGGTCATCCATGCCAGTTTGCGAAGCCGTTTTGGGTGGAACACATGCTAACCGGAAGCGTCTCCGTTAGGGGTTAGGGAGACTTGGAGCCAGGAGTGCAGGTGTGGGCCCTGGGTACCTCTTAAACGATGACCACGCCAAGAGACCAGTAATCCCACTGCCCACAACTCTGCTTTTTTTCAGGGGTGAGGACTTCGCAGTCGCTGTCAGCTCTTACCTCTTAAACTGCCTAGTGTAAATGTCTGCCTAGAACGGAGGATTTCTGTGCAATCTGCATACCTTAGGTGGGTTTCCTGGGAGGTCAGTAGTAAGTTACTGGAAGAAGCTCCAATGTGTAGTTGTTTCAGAGACTGTCAACTAAGCAGCTGTGGCCTGGGCCTGGCAGGTGGCCATGGTGGTTAGGGCGTGGGACTCCCACATGATCCATTGTGGTTCGACCCCCGGAAAAAAGAATTATTTTATTTTATTTTATTTACTTATTTTTAATTTGACAGACACACACACACACATTATTTTATTTTATTTTATTTACTTATTTTTAATTTGACAGACACAGACACACACACACACACACACACACACACACACACACACAGACAGAGACAGAGAAAGAGAAAGAAAGTGAGAAAGCAAGCTGCCAGGTCTGGGACTAAAATTGTAGTCAGCCATGTGGGAGTCCAGCACCCCTAACTACCAGGACACCTGCCAGCCCCTACATACACACATTCTGATTGTCTAACAAAATCAGAAGCTGTACCGGGCAGGGTGTTTTTGTTGTTCTTATTTTTTAAACTTTTTGCCACAGGGTATTTGCATTCTCCCAGAGAGACAAAGAGAGGGAAGGTGAAAAATCATCCCCCAGGAGGACAGCCAGCCCACAATTCCTTTTCCATTTCCCTTCTCAGGATTTTGGGCATGCACATGCACCTGGCGTGATTTTCAGACCACTGGGCCCAGGACTCAAGCCTTGTTGGCTATGTGGATGTCTAGCACTTAAGCCACCATGACACCTGCTGGCCCCAGGAAATGAATTTTAACTCTCAGAGTTCTTTTCAGCCTCTGCAGTGGGTTGATAGTAGGTGCTTTGATTGTCCTGATGAAAATACAGAATTTTTTTTTAAAGTCAACTTTATACTTTTTTGGGTTTAATATTAAGGGATCTCTAGTTACAACTTATTTCCTTAAGAAATACCTCTCATAGGGACCAGCAGATGGTGTAGCAGTTACATCACTGGACTCCCCCATGATCAGCTATGGTTCAAATCCCAATTCCAGTGACTTGAAACTCATTCCGGGTGTGTGTGCATGCCCAAGATCCTGAGAAGAGGACAGAAGGGATTGGGGAATGGCCATCCCCTCCCCTACCACCCCGTGGTGATTTCTCACTTTCCCTTTCATTGTCTCTGTCTCTCTCTCTCTCTCGCCCCATGAGCACACATGCCCTCAGCAAAAACCTCTACAAAAAAAGAAAAAGAAAAATCCTCTCATAATTAGCAGGTAATACAATCAGGCAGTTTCATGGGAAGGAAACGCCTCGTCAGCACAACCTGTGGCCCTTCTGGTTTTCTTCATCCCTGTGCTGTGAAATCACTGCTGAGTACCCAGGCTACCAAATTTTGCATAGTGGTTGCTTTTTTTTTTCACCTAGTGTTTTATTTTATTTAATTATTTTATTTTTTTGGAGAGGTTATTGCTATAGGGCACGTGCGCTCATCAGACAGACAGAGACAGACAGAAAGTGAGAAATCACCCCCCAGGGGGGATGGCCATACTGCAATCCCTTCTCCATTCTCCTCTCGGGATCATGGGCATGCACACACGCGCCCGGCCTGAGTTTAAGCCACCAGGTCTGGGACTCGAACCATGGTCGACTATGTGGGAGTCCAGCAATATAGCCATTACGCTAACTGCTGATCCCTTTCACCTAGTGTTTTAAAATTCACTTTTATTGATCATTTCTCAAACAAGTGTGTCAAGTCAGAATTAGATTTAGTATATGGGATAAACCATGTGATCTAAACTTGTCTAAACTGGTTAAGAAGTAGGAAAGAGAACAGAAAGTTTATGATTCACTAATCTGTTCTGTTGCAATCCTAAATCCACCAAAAAAAAAA
>NW_006159476.1:821529-857806 GCF_000334495.1 Tupaia belangeri chinensis | reverse complement strand
CCCCAAAAAAAAAAAAAAAAAAAGCCTAAACCCACTTCCGGCTCCCCTAGTAATGTAAAACAGTGATGAGTCAAAAACCTTTGTGCCCCAGCCACCACAGAGTAGGCAGTGGCATGCTGCTGTGCTGTGCGGAAACCACATGGCTGACCACAGTGTGGCATTCACGGTCGGCCAGAAACAGGCCAGGCACATGGGCACACCCAAGATGCTGACAGGCTGGAGGGCCGTCTTGCTGAGGGGCCTGTCTCTCTCTACGTCACTCTTTCTCATGAACAAAATTAACTTTAAAACAATCAGCCATGTGGGGTCCAGCCGCCTTTACATGGTGCCACTGGTTGGCCCAGGACGTTTTTCATAGACCATATGTTCCCAGACACAGAGATTGGCTTTTCTCCTCACAACTGTAGCCTTAGAACTTAGTTCAGGGGCCATCCGGTGCCATGGGGATTCGGTGGCTGGAACCCACATGACCAAGATCCAGTGGCTTGAAAAACACACTTGGGGGGTGGGCAGTAGTAGGTGGTATAATGATTATGGGGCTGGACTCCCACTGATCCACTGGGGTTTGAGTCCTGGTTCTGGAGCCTGAAACTCACATGTGCATGCCCAAAATCCCAAGAAGAGAAGGGAAGAAGAAGGGAATGTGGGGTGGTCATCCCCCCGGGGGGTGATTTCTCACTTTCTGCATCTGTCTCTCTGGTAAGTGCACACACCCTATAGCAAAATCTCAGGGCCTATAGGTAGCTTGGTGGTTAAGGCACTAGACTCCCACATGGCCAACCACAGTTCTAGTCCTGGGCCTGATGGCTTTCTCTCTCTCTCTCTCTTTTTTCTCTCTGGTCAAATGAAAGAATAACAATGAATAAAAAATTAATATATTTTTTTTAATCTTAGAAAAAAAGAAAAAGAGGGACCAGCAGATGGTGTAATGATTATACCACTGGACTCCTACATAGTAGACAATGGTTCAAGTCCCAGATCTGGTGACTTAAAACACACCAGGCAAGGATGACTCTTAAGCACATAGTGGGGTTTAGAAATCTTACCCATTCTTTCTTTACCTACACACTTGTCTAAGATAAAAATTTTCACCAGATCCTCTCCCCTAGTATCTTTAGCACATATTCACTGTTCTCCCCATTTTTGTCTTTCCCATATTCGTGAATTCATACTGCCCTGCACCTGGTCCCATTTCACTTCTTTTGATGCTCCTAGTAGTTTCATTAAGTCTTACCCTGTAATTTTGCTTTTAATTTTGATACCTCTTTATGACTTAACAATAAAAAAGATGTATGATTTTTATCAACTGTCTCCAAAATAATCTCTTGTTATGCAGGGAGTACAGTTCTTCTCATTCATCAATGAGTCAGTAGTTGCTTCTCTGACTGCAAAGGCAGTGTCATCTAGTTGAGTAGCACCTGGGAGCAACTGTGAGTTAGAAGTATGTTTTATGCCCCACACTACAGTGCTATGTGGGGCTGTTCAACACAATGTAACAGTGTTTTTGTGAATGGGAGTTGGCATGTCAGATGCATCCTCTAGAAAATAGTGTAATAGTCTTAAGATTTGTTTTCTAAAGTTGATATTGTGGGTTATTTTTGTGAACAGCTTGGTGTTGGGGACCTTTTTCCCTCAAAATAAAGAAGTCCTTATTAAACTAGGAATTTGAAGAGAAAACAAAAAAGCTCACGCCAGGCACATGTGCATGTGTGCCCAAAATCCTGAGAGGAGAATGGAGGAGAAAGGATTGAAGCATGGCTATCCCCCTCAGAGGGGTGATTTCTCACTTTCTGTCTCTCTAGTGAGTGCATGCACCATATAGCAAAAAAAACTCTCTGAAAAAGAAAAACACACTGGGTGTGTGGGTGCCCCAAATCCTGGAAGGAGAAAAGGAAGAGAAGGAATTATGGTGTGACCATCCCAATTTTCCAGTTTTCTCTTTCTCTAACAAGTGAATACGCCTTCCAGCAAATTAAGAAAAAAATACAACTTAGTTCAGAATCTGGCTCATAACTGACTCAATTTTTATGAATATCTGAATAAATGAAATGCTTACTTTGGATGCCATCTCAGTAAGAAATAATACTTTCCAGGCCAGCAGTTGGCATGGTGGTTAAGGCACTGGATCCTGGGACCAGCAGATGGCATAATGGTTGTGTCAGTGGACTCTCACATGGCCAGCCATGGTTTGAATCCCAGACCCGGAGGCTTGAAATTCACACTGGGTGTGTGTGCATGCATGTCCAAAATTCCAAGAGGAGAATAGAAGAGAAGGGATTGCGGGGTGGCCATCCCTCCAGGGGGTAATTTCTCACTTTCTACCTTTCTGTCTCTGTCTGTCTCTATAGTGAGTGCGCATACCCTATGGGAAAAAACTCTCTCTCGAAAAAAAAATGGTACTGAATCCTATGTGGCCAACTCTGCAGGTTCAAGTTCTAGACCCAGTGGCTTAAAAAGTATGCTAGGTGCACGTGTGTGTGTGTGCGCCCAAAATCCCAAGAGGAGACAAGAGGAGAAGGGATTGTGGCATGGCCTCATGGGGTGAGTTCTCACTTTCCCTTTCTCTGTGTCTCTTTCCTCCGGCCCTCCATTCTGTAGGGTCCTGGGCACGTGCATGCACCCAGGGGCTGGGACCCGATCCCTGGTCAGCCTGTGGGATCCAGCTCTCTTCATGCACCACTGACTGCTGCACCTCGAGGCTGGCCCCGGGCTCTCCTATTTATGTTGCAGAATTGTCCCACAATTCCACTTTGAGTTTCTTCATTTTTCTCATGCTTGAGAGAGGAGAGGTCTATTCGAGTCTAAATTCGCTTCGAGCAGGAGAAAGAGCTTCTCCTTGGATCTCCGTGATACACCTTGCTGTTTTGGGTACCATCTCTGATCTTTAGCAGAAGAGCTCATTGGTCAGAGTCATGTGACCAGGGCTGTCTCTGGAGAGTCTCTTTGGTTTGGTGAAATCTCTATACAGGGTCTGCTTTCCAGCTCTGTGTGGTTCGGCCTCCTCTCGTACATGGCACATTCAATGTCTTATTGCGATGTCTTCCTCGGGGGGACAAACCCTATCCCCACTGGCTTAAGTTCATTGTGGTGTGATTTGCTGAGGCCTTCCAACTCTGGTAACTCCCAAAGGCCACGGGGTGTGGGAAGAGTATGTAGCTGGGCAGCTCCCCAAAGTCCCGTGACCTAGCCAACCTACCACCCCTTGGTCCTCGGGATTGAGGCTGGCGAGCTATATTCTGTCACCTCCTCTATTTACTTACCACCAACACCCTGTTTCCTTGAAGAGAAGTTAGAAAGATCACATGTATGCAGCAAGAGAGTTGGGGCCTAGGCAGCATGTCTGGCTGCACTGTTTTGCAGAACTGTTTGGTCATCAGCAACTCCCTACTTATCTCTTCGGTCTCTATTTCTAATAAATGTTGCTCATGGGGAAACTTCTTTTTTCCCCTAGGGAGCAGAAGATATGCTCACCACAGAAAGACAGAGACAGAGGGTGGGAGGGAGAAATCACCCCTTGGGGAACAGTCTGGCACTGTCCCCTCTCTCCCTCCTCTCAGGACTTTGGGCACGCATGCACATGCCTGGCATGTGTCTCACACTACTGGGTCCAGGACTCAAACAGTGTGGTTGACCATGTGGGATCCGGTTGTCTTAACCACCAGGCTGTGGAGCCGGCCCACTCTTGGCTTTTTCCATAGTAGTTTGGCAGAGGCTAGTTATCAGCTGGTGCTGGAAACCCAGAGGCTAGCATTCAGTAGCTAGGAGATGTGCACAGGAATTCCCATCTCCCCTGCACTTGGGAATGAGGCGCCTAAGTGATCCCGACATGCAGCCGGTGTGGGCTGTCAGCACAGATGTCGGTGAGGCTGACGGAGTGGATGAGGCCACCCTGTGCTATCGTGACCGTGCCTGAGCGCCCCAGTGGTGTCCTCAGCTGTTACCCCTGAACTGCTTTTTTCTGGAAGTTCTTTTTTCCCCCCTGCAAAAGCTGAAAGGCATTACCCAAAATATCAAAATACTATAGCTAGTCAGTTACTACCACTGCTTGAGAGAGGTTTCAAATTGGATTTTATTCCTTGCAATTTTTCAGTGTTTCAAGGGTTACATTCATTCTAGGGGTCCATGTCTAGTACTATAATGTCATGAGAGCCTTATTTTGGGAATCTAATCACTCACCAATCAGGAAACATGTACGACCTGTTATAAGGTACAGGTGCCAGAGGCAGATCGTGTCCTGTGAAACTGGACCTTATTACAAACTCATGGACCCTTTTTTTTTCTTCTTTTTTTAAAGAATTATTTGAGACCAGCAGATAGCATAATAGCTATGTTGCTGGACTCCCATGTGGTTGACCGTGGTTCGAGTCCTAGACCCAGTGGTCTAGGACTTAAACTCACACTGGGTGCGTGTGTGTGCATGTCTAAAATCCCGAGAGGAGAATGGAGGAGAAGAGATTGCAGCGGCATGGCCATCCCCCCCCCCGAGGGGGGGGTGATTTCTTGCTTTCTGTCTCTCTGTCTCTCTGGCAAGCGCATGTGCCCTATAGCAAAAACCTCTCCAAGAAAAAAAATTAAAGAATTATTTATGTAATTTTATTTATTCATTCATTTATTTTAATTTGACCAGAGACACACTCATACACATGAACACACAGAAAGAGAGAGAGAGGAAGTAAAAAAGCAAGCCACCAGGTCCAGGACTTGAACCATGTTGGCCATGTGGGAGTGTCTAGCACCTGACTGTACCTTAACCACCACTCCACTTGCTGGTCCCTATGGACCCTCTTTAAAAAAGAGGAAGGAAGAAAAGGAGCAGGGAAATGAGGCAGAAAAGAGGGAGAGGAAAATGCTATGACAATGACAACAGTGGCATTTTTGACAAAAGTACAAATTAAAAATTAGGTATAGACTTTCATTTCCAGAAAGATGGGATGGAAGATATTTCTCCATTTCTCTTACTAAATATAGCTAAAATCCCAGATTCTTGAGTCAAACAAGAACAGTGGACTCTGAAGGGTGGAGAAAAGAATAGGCCATCTGGGACCTTGGACCAGGAACCACACACTAGTTTTCCTTTTACTTCGGATGTTCCTGACTCAGAGCTGAAGAAGCTGGCACCCTGGAAGCCCCGGTGGGCACAGAAGGAAGCCTGCGCTCTCTAGCCAGAGAGGTGAGGACTTGCAGCCAAGGACTCCTTTCAGCTCTGGCTCTGCTGCTGACGAACTGGTGCGCTCCAGCTCCCCCTCAGCCTCGGACTCCATGCTGGAGAGGAAAGGTAAGGAGAGGAGACCTGTGTTTTAAGCAAATTTCACTTTTCATTGTGTAGAACAGAAATGCGGGGCTGGCTCTGTGGTGCTACAGGAGCCGCATGGCACGCGGCCACTGCAGTTGGAACCCTGTCCCAGTCACCTGAGACACGCTCGGGAGCGCCCTGCTGTTTTGGACTTGGCTGGAGGGGGCGTCGCAGCAGGGCCAGACCTGTGGGGTGCGCCTCTCTCTCATCCTGTTCTCATTCTCACTCTCTTATCTAGTGTGAAAGAAGAAAAAAAAAAAAAACCAGAATGGAAATAATTGCACATTATAGAACATTTGAAATTAAGGAGATGCATAAAGAAAAATCTCACCATTGAGAATCAACCATTATTAACATTTGAGGCATTTTTCAGTCTTTTAAAAATAATTTATTGGGACCAGAAGATAGCGTAATGGCTGCGTCACTGGACTCTCATGTAGTGGACCGCGGTTCAAGTCCCTGACCCGGTGGCTTAAACTCATGCCAGGAGCATGGGCATGCGTGCCCAAGGTCCCGAAAAGAGAATGCAGGAAAAGGAATGGCGGCGTGATTTCTTGCTTTCTGTCTCTCTGCCTCTCTGTCTTTCTGTCTTTCTGGCAAGTGCATGCACCCTATAGCAAAAAATCCTTTCCCCCCCAAAAAAAAAACTTATGTCTGTTATATATTTGAGATCATACTATATCTAAAAAAACTTTGCATTTATATTGTTAATACTAGAACATATTACAAACTTAATAAATATTTTATAGGCTACATATTATTTTATCATGTAAATATGCCTTCACTTAACCATTTCTTTGTATTTTTTTCACAGTGGAACAATTTTGATTTTTATACACACACACGCACACGCACACACACACACACACACACACACACATTTATTGCTCATTGGCCAGGTATGCTAGCAAGAGGAACAGAGAAGCACAAGAAGAGGGAGAAAGTCGCTCCTGATGGGGCACAGTCAGGCTGCATGACCTTCTCCATTTCTCCATCCCATGGGGATTGGGGGCCAGGATTTGAACAGTGGCCAACTATGTAGGATCCACTTCCTTCACCCACTAGGCTACAGGGCCTACCCCACTTTGTAAAATCTTTATATTTATGGTAACTTTTTAAAAATAATTATTTAATTTTATTTATTGCTTTTATTCCTTTTAGTTAACTTGAGAGAGAGAGGGAAAGTGAGAAGAGAAAACAAGCCACCGGGTCTGAGACTCAAACTGTGGTTGGCCGTGTGGGAATCCAGTGCCTTAACCACCATGCCACCTACTGGCTCCATGGGAATTTATATATTTAGCAGTTTTGTGACATTTATTTTTTGGGTTGTCAGAAAACTCATGACACATTTTTGCACAGAAAATCATAGAAAATGCATCATGATGTTTCCAACATCCCAATGTTTATTTATTTATTTATTTATTTATTTATTTATTTATTTGTTGTAGGGCTCATGTGGTCACTGGAGAGAGACAGAGAGATAGAGAAAGTAAGAAAGCATTCTCCAAGGGGCGTGATCATGCTGCGACCCCTTCTCCATTTTCCTCTTGGAATTTTGGCATGCAAGCACTTGTTCCTAGCACGTTCTTCATGCCACCAGGTTTGGGACTCAAACCGCAAAGTCGGACATGTGGAATCCAGCTACCTTAACTACTACACCACAGACTGGCCTTCACATATTTCTTTCTTTCCTTTTTTATTCAAAGTTTTTATCATAGGGCACATGTACTCAACAGAGACAGACAGAGACAGAGAGAGGAAAAATGAGAAAACACTCCTCGGGGATGATCACGCTGCAATCCCTTCTCCATTCTCCTCTTGTAATTTTAGGCATGCATGCACATGTGTCCGGCATGATTTTCAAGCTGCCATGTCCGGGACTTGGACCGTGTTCACCCATGTGGGAGTCCAGTTCCTTGACCAGCACACCACCTGCTGGCCCCCCACACTGATTTCATCTGCTTTGGATATATATAGAGAGGAGGGCTGCTGGATCCTATGGTATTTCTGTTTCAAAACTTTTGTGGAGCCTCTATTGTTTTCCATAATGGCTGGACTAATTTACATTCCCACTAACAGTGCACGAGGGTTCCCTTTTCTGCACATCCTTCTAGTACTTGCTATCTTGTCTTTCTGATAATAGCTGACCTAATGGGAGTGAGGTGATAGCTCACTGAGGCTTCAGTTGCATTGCCCTGATGAGAAATGATGTTGGGACCAGCAGTTAGCGTAATGGCTATGTCGCTGGACTCCCATGTAGCTGATCGTGGTTCGAGTCCCGCATCCTGGAGGCTTAAACTCACGCTGTGTGCGTGCATGCCCAAGATCCTGAGAGGAGAATGGAGGAGAAGGGATTGTGGTATGGCCTTCCCCCCCTGGGGAGTCATTTCTTCCTTTCTGACTCTCTGTCTCTCTCTGTCTTTCTGGCGAGCACACACGCCCCATAGCAAAAACCTCTTCAAAAAAAAAAAAAAAGAAGAAGAAATGTTGAACATTTGTTCACATCGCTGTTGTCTGTTTTCATGTCTCCGGATAAATGTCTGCTCAGGTTCTTTGCCTATCTCTGAGACTAGGCTGTTCTCTTACTGTTTCCCTTCTCTCAGGATGACTGTCCTGCACTTTCTGCTGTCTAGTGTTTGAAAACCACTGTCATATGTCTTGTCCTTTCTTTTTTTTTGGAGAGGTTTTTGCTATAGGGCGCTTGCGCTCGCCAGACAGACAGAGAGAAAGCGAGAAATCACCCCCTGGGGGGATGACCACGCCGCATTCCCTTCTCCTCCATTCTCCTCTCGGGATCTTGGGCACGCACGCACACGTGCCCAGCATGAGTTTAAGCCACCGGGTCCAGGACTCATTCTCCTCTTGTAATTTTAGGCATGCATGCACATGTGTCCGGCATGATTTTCAAGCTGCCATGTCCGGGACTTGGACCGTGTTCACCCATGTGGGAGTCCAGTTCCTTGACCAGCACACCACCTGCTGGCCCCCCACACTGATTTCATCTGCTTTGGATATATATAGAGAGGAGGGCTGCTGGATCCTATGGTATTTCTGTTTCAAAACTTTTGTGGAGCCTCTATTGTTTTCCATAATGGCTGGACTAATTTACATTCCCACTAACAGTGCACGAGGGTTCCCTTTTCTGCACATCCTTCTAGTACTTGCTATCTTGTCTTTCTGATAATAGCTGACCTAATGGGAGTGAGGTGATAGCTCACTGAGGCTTCAGTTGCATTGCCCTGATGAGAAATGATGTTGGGACCAGCAGTTAGCGTAATGGCTATGTCGCTGGACTCCCATGTAGCTGATCGTGGTTCGAGTCCCGCATCCTGGAGGCTTAAACTCACGCTGTGTGCGTGCATGCCCAAGATCCTGAGAGGAGAATGGAGGAGAAGGGATTGTGGTATGGCCTTCCCCCCCTGGGGAGTGATTTCTTCCTTTCTGTCTCTCTGTCTCTCTCTGTCTTTCTGGCGAGCACACACGCCCCATAGCAAAAACCTCTTCAAAAAAAAAAAAAAAGAAGAAGAAATGTTGAACATTTGTTCACATCGCTGTTGTCTGTTTTCATGTCTCCGGATAAATGTCTGCTCAGGTTCTTTGCCTATCTCTGAGACTAGGCTGTTCTCTTACTGTTTCCCTTCTCTCAGGATGACTGTCCTGCACTTTCTGCTGTCTAGTGTTTGAAAACCACTGTCATATGTCTTGTCCTTTCTTTTTTTTTGGAGAGGTTTTTGCTATAGGGCGCTTGCGCTCGCCAGACAGACAGAGAGAAAGCGAGAAATCACCCCCTGGGGGGATGACCACGCCGCATTCCCTTCTCCTCCATTCTCCTCTCAGGATCTTGGGCACGCACGCACACGTGCCCAGCATGAGTTTAAGCCACCGGGTCCAGGACTCCAACTGTGGTCAACTACATGGGAGTCCAGCGACATAGCCATTACGCTAACTGCTGGTCCCATGTCTTATCCTTTCTAAGCCAGAAAGGCACAGTGTACCCGGCACGGTGGGTCCATCGTCACTAAGGCAGAAGCTGCCATTGGTGTCTGGCTTTATCCTAGGAACAGACACACCATCACAGGGGCTCCAGTGGGGACTCTGGTGAGTCACTCTTCGAAGTCAGCAGCTGTGACAATGGGCTACAGAGAGCTGGCTGGAGGGGAGCAGTGTTCATGCAGTCCTGGCAGGAGGTGACACTGGTGCAATCCAAAAACCAAAAAAAGACAATGGATGAAGTATCCCAAAAGGTACAATTTATTTTGAGTTGATGAGATTGGTATTCCCTTTTGAAGTTCAGAAGATACGGCTCAGAGGTGGGTCTTTGCTGCTGACCTTTATTGATTTCTATGCTAAGGGAGTGTTTTGATGAACCTCTGAAAATACTACCCAAAGAGAGAAGTTTGTGTAAACCATTTTTTTTTTTTTTTTTGCTTCTGGACAGTGGGATATCGTCACCCTGCAACCCCTTCTTACTTTTATTTGAGATTTTGGAGTGCACAAACCTATCCCAGTGTTTTCTGAGCTTCTGGGTCCGAAACTTGAGCTGCATTGTTGACTAGGTCAGATCTAGCTGCCTTAACCCCAGGCCATGGGCCCACCCTACATGTTGTATTTGTTCAGGATCTTGCTGGGTCACAATCCTGCTGACTCAGCCTCCCAATAGCTGGGACTACAGATGCCTGCCCCTGTGGCTGGCCCAGACCAGGACTGCCAGGTGGCCTCATTCCCAGGAGAGCTGAGGACCAGAGACCACTTTAAGCCACCAGTGATGACTCTGCAAGGCTGGCTTCCAACTTCAAAATTCTTTGTGCAATTGACATCTCAGTGGTTGTTAAGGGCTGAATGTTTGTGTACTCCCAGATTCTTGAGTTGAAACCCAAATCCACAGTGTGGTGGTATTTAGAAATGGGGTCTTTGAAATGGGAGAGTTACATGAGGCCACAGGGGTGGGGGTTAATAATGAGATTGGTTCCTTTACAAGAAGGTACAGCAGAGAGTTTTCCCTCCCCATCCTGTGACATAGGGATAAGGCAGCTGCTTGCAAGCCAGGAAGGCCTTCACCAGGTGACTGCTGGCCTTGACCAGGGTGTCCACCTCCAGGAGACAGCAAGATTGTGTGCCCCTCGGAGCCCAGTCTGCATCGCTCAGCCTGCAGTCTCAGTGGGGACATGGGTGATGTCTTGTATTGCCATCTCAATGGTGGGTGTGCCTGATAAGGGCAGGTTTTTGCTTTGTAGTGCTTTGAATGGTGCTTTACTATTATGGTGGGTGGGGTGGTGCACTGTTCACCAGCCCCTGTGGTAACGGTACTGCGTTCACATCAGCTGCCGCTGTGAAGCCCTGACTTCTGGCTTCCTGATGGGCTCTGAAAGGCCCTTCTACCGACTGGCCTGTAAACAGTTAAGTCACTGATGAAGAGTTGACTCAAACACAGCTGGTTTTTCAAAGTTCAGGGCTTTCTGTGGGGCTATTCCTTGTGTTCCTGCGGGCAGACACGTGCTCTGGTGAGAGGCCACTCCTCCTGTGGTGAATGGGACAGAAACGTTAGTCCAGAGCACGACTCCAGTCTGTGGAGCAGTAAGCTGAGCTGGAGCTAGGAGAGGGTAAGGAAGGGCTGGCCCTGGAGCAGAGGCCGTTCTTCCCGGTGGATGGGAAAGCAGGGAGGGCACTGCTGACTTCAGCCGGAGAGAGGTGGGTTTGGAACACATTTAACCGCGTGCAGATGAATCTGAAGCGTGTGCTCACCATCCACGCGGACCTCCCTACCTGTGCGTGCAGTGCTCCGACGTAGAGACTCAGAGGCAGGACTGCGGTGGGATGCCAGGCGCTGCCCCCGGGACTGGGGGCGTGTCTTCCAACACCTTTTGGCTGGAGTGAGCCTGCTAAGGGGGGTTGTGTGCATATGAAATAGCTAATGATGGGCGGGCAGGTGGTGTGGTGGTTGAGGGCACTGGATTCCACATGGCCGACTGTGGTTTGAGTCCTGAACCTGGGACTTGCTTTTTCACTTAACCTCTTTCTCTCACACTGTCTCTCCTGGTCAAATTAAATAAGTCAGTAAAGTTAAATAGTTATTTAAGAAAAATAGCTGCTTAGTAACCTTGCAACAAATCTTGCAGGAGTAAAAAAATAGTAAATTGTGTAGTAAGACCTTCCCGTTCTCACCGTTCTACTACTCAGCTCTTCCGGTGCTGCAAAAGGAACCACTCGGCCTCGCCCCACGTTCCAGCCTGCCTAGAACCAAAGCACACGAATAGCTTCACTGGACTGTGCTTCTTCCCTTCTTTCAGAATGGGGAAAGAGCTTCTGATGTTTCGCAGGCACGCCTGAGGACAGAACACGTTTAGGGCATCCTCCTGCAAAGGAAGAAGTATGTCTTCTTCCTCCTACAGCGAAGCCTTCCTCACCTCGGAAGCTCAGCTGAATCATTACTGCCTCCAGGAAGCCTTCCCTGACCTGCCCTAAGTCAAGAAACTCCCCTGCTGAGAATTTTGCTCATAACTGCATCTCACAAAAATGTTTTAAATTCCTACTAGGACTTTCTTCCCTGGTTCTTTTTTCTGGAGAATTTTAAGTCCCGAAAGAAGAGGAACATATGGCCCTATTCCAAGCTCTCTCTGCATGAGGACTATATATATATATATACACACACACATATATATAGGTCACCACAAGGAGGAGGGACCACTCCCCAAAGAGCTTTGTAAGCTGTGGTATAGTCAGGTTAGAAGCCATGGGAAAGGGTAAGGACAAAGGATGGCTTACACTCACGCGGGGCGCGTGTCATGTGTGCCCAAGATTCCAAGAGGAGAATGGATTGAGGCGTGGCCATCTCCCCTGGGGGGGGGAGTGATTTCTCACTTTCTGTCTCTCTGGGGAACCCATGCACCCTATAGCAAAAAAACTCTCCAAAATAAATAAATACATAAAATAAAAATAAAATAAAAATTCTGTATCTTGAGGCCAGTAGGTGGCATGGTGGTTGGGGCACTGGACTCCCAGTGGTTGACCACGGTTCCTGTCCCTGTACTGGCAGCTCGCTTTCTCAATTATCCTCTTACTCTCTCTGGCCAAATTGAATAATAGTAAATAAAATTAATTCTTTAAGAAAAAATTTAAATTCCGTATCTTAAAATAATTTTTTAAAAACATAGACTGCTGGGGTCAGCAGGTGGCAAGGTGGTTGAGGCTCTGGACTCGACATGGATGACCAGTTTGATTCCCAGACCTGGTGGCTTGCTTTCTTACTTTCCCTCTTTCTCTCTCTGTCTCTGATCAAATTAAGTAATAATAATAATAAATAAAATTCAATAAATAAATATTTTAAAATATAGACTGCTTCAAAACTGCATCATCCTTGTGTAGATACCTCACTGATGGCTGTGGTACTGGCCCATCAGTGCATGTGCTGACTAGGCCTTGTCGTTGCCTTGTTCTAAATATTTTATTTATTTGTTTGTTTTTAGGTTTTTGCTATAGGGGCATATGCATGCCTGAGAGACAGACAGGGAAAGTGAGAAATCACCCCCCAAGGGGATGTCCAGGCCCTAAATACTTTTTAATTAAAGAGTTAAATTTTAAGAGAATATTTATTTTGGGTGAAAAATTAATTCATCAAGCACCACAGGTAAATTTTATGTAAAAAAAACAAGTTATTTTTGCGAAGCGATCTCTTAATTGTCAATTAACAGCACAAAACAGATAAGGTTTAACAACAGAGCAACAGGTAATTGTAACTCCCTTTAATTTGAAACTAGTCAGCTCTAAATTATTCATGCTAGCCGAAGAACAGATACATGCACAGACTGAAACGATGAATAACCCAGATCATTCTGACTTCGGTTTGGACTGGGCTTTTTAGTTTTCATTTAAGCAGTATCTCTGAAATCTAAGCATTTACTTAAAGCTACCCCACAGGAAAGGGACAATCCATGCTTCAAATCTTGCCACTCATCCTGTTGTTAACTGTAGCACATTTTGGCCAATATCAAGGCTTAACATACAATAATTTATACCTGTGCACTTTTCTATAGCGTTTGACCTTCCTATATAAACAAACAAGTATGAATAGTTTTTTATTAAGTATATATCTTATTATTTTTAAAATTTGGCCAGAGAGGAAGCAATCTACCAGCTCCCTGACTCAAATTAGTCAACCCTGCGGAAGCCCAGTGCCTTGACCACCATGCCGCTGGCTGGCCCCTAAGCTTTATTATTTTTATAGCAATATAATATTTCTATTTGGGGGCCGGCAGGTAGCATGGTGGTCGAGGGTGCTGGACTCCCACATGGCTGACTGCAGTTTGAATCCCAGACCTGGCGGCTTGCTTTCTCGTTCTTTCTCTCTCTCATATTCTATCCCTCTCTGGTCAAATTAAAATAAATAAATATTAAAGTTCAATAACAATTCTTAAAAAATATATTTCTATTTGGAAAACAAAAAAGTTGACGTACCCTCTCTCATATCTTCCTGGAGAAGGCTTGGGTAAAATAACTGTGTAAAGATTTTCTCTGTGATATGAAATATATTTTAAAAAGAGTACTAGGAAGAACCAGAGAGCAGTAAAACATTAATAGACCAGTACAGCCTAAGTACTATCATTCAGGTTTGCAATATCAACACTACAGACAAGGACTATTTCCTGAAGTATCTGTACAAAGCACTGAAATGAACAGCAACTTCAGTAACCAAGGTAGAGCAGAACAAGGATGTTGCATGAATGTTAAGGTGTATTTTGGTGAGATAATTGATTTCATTAATGTAGGGAACAGCCAGATCTGGACAAGGCACTAGTGACCTTCAAGTAAATAGGTCTTGTGCTGAGCTGCAGGGCAGGTGACAGCTCTAGCACTGGCACAACCCGCTGTTGCTCTGCAGGGCAGCGTTAATCAAGGGAAGCTGTTGTCAGCCAGAGGCCAGGAGAGACTTGTCTAGAACCACAGGACGCAAGATATAGCTGCAGTCGACAACAGAAAATACCTGGCTCTCCCTTTCGTTGCCCCCCAGTCGCTCTACCTAGGACCGGCTCAGAGCCGTGGGGATCTCCACTGATGATGCCGGGACCACCCGATCCCTGCTTTCCTCTACATGTGTGTCTGTCTGTTCTTTCTGCACCCACCGTCATTCCCACTTGAGGTCCACATCCATGCCTCATTGGCCGAGGCATGTTACAGATCTTCTGACTGTGTAAGGAGATGAAGTCAGTGCTCACACTCCAAGCTAATTACAAGAGAGCAAATATCTGACAATATCTCCACTCGAAATAATTTTTAGAAAATATTATGAAGGTTAATCTTACTTGGAAAATCAAAGGACCAGTTGGGACAAACTTTTGAAAAAATTTCTACCATAGGGTGTGTGCGCTCACTAGAGACAGAGAGGAAAAGTGAGAAGTCACCCCCAGGGGGATGGCCATACAGCAGTCCCCTCTCCTCAGTCCTCTTGGAATTTTGAATATGCATACACAAGCACCTGGATGTTTTTCAAGCTGCCAGGTGCAGGACTCAAACCATGTAATTAGCCATGTGCGATCCAGTGCTTTAGCTACCACACCACCTGCTGGCTTTAGGACAAACTTTTAAAAAGCCTATTTAATAGTTTATAGAGATAATGTATCTTGATGTTATCAATTACTTCTAGCTATGCACTATTTTCAAATAAACAAAATTAGATGTAACAGTGGATTATAATTTTTTATAGGCAGAAAAATGCTAAAAGTCATAAATGAAGACAGAAACTCTTAAATATGGTCAGCTAAGGCTGCTTTACACATCAAATACTGACCTGACAAACACCATCGGAGAAAACTGAAGGTAGGCCCTGCACCACTTGTCACTAAAAACTTGGATAATTGATAATATGATACGCGATGTGTCGGGAACCTGTAACATGATGATGCTACTGGCCACGAAATACCTCTGTTTTTACTTAACAAAGAAAACAATCCATTTTGATTTTATTGTTTAAAAAAAAGTTTTCAGTTTAATGATCTGAGTTAGTAACAAATATACAAAATTGTCTTTCACATTTCCATACATTGTATTATGGACCAATTGAAAACTCTGGATGACAAATGCAGGTTGCTTTGTATCCTTAACTTCAATTGTTGTCACATAAAGATTTGTGAAGACATGCACCTGTGCACACGGCGCCCGGGGCTGTCCTCGTGCTGCAGACGCCGTGCATCTGTGCAGGTACGTGTCAAGTGCAGCTGACGCAGAGGCCATTACCCTGGGATACTTCACCCTATTGGAAAAGCACTTTTTGGAAAGAGATGGAAATACAGTTTGAAACAAAATGCAATATTCTACAAATACGATAAACTCACACATCTGGACAACTCTGAGGAAAGCTGCGTCAACCCTGCCACTCTAATGCTCAGGTGTGACCCCACGGCCATGGCTGGAAGACAGCTACTTTGAAGGAAATAAATATCTGTATTAAAAGGAAATGGCACCTTAAAAAATGCAATGAAAGCTTTGAAAAGAGTTCTAATGTATGAGGCTACCTATGTTTTCGTTTTTTTAAGTTGTAGAAATTTTTAAAAATTTTGAATTTTCAAAGTAACCCCCCAATTTTTAAGCCATTTTAAAATAAGATTTTTTTCCATATTATCAAGTTTCCTGTTTGAAAGTGTAATAGAAAAATGGGCAGTTTCTAATGTCAACAAATGGTGATAATTATAAATCATTACAAATTCATGATCAAGTAATTGGAAATTGGTTATGACGAGGATGACAGACACAGAATTGGCAAACACAAATAGGAGGCCTCTTCTCGACCACTCATCTGGACTAGTAACAAACACCCACACGGGTGACTTTTTACATTAAATTACTTCTAGATTTCAAGAGATAAGAAAAATCCAACTTTTCTTTAAAAATGGTTTCCTGGGTTGTGACATGTGCTTTATCTGTAATCTACCTACGAGCTCAGGTTACCTCTGCACCATAAACTCCAACTCTGACAAGGAGTGTCCATCTGGCCCGCTAGGTTTGTGTTTGCCTTCTGCAGACAAGCGTGCGTCCGCTGTTCCAAGGCCCCCTCTTCCCTGAGGCCCGAGGCTGCCATTCCCCACTCTGCTGCATGGGTAATGGGGAGAGACAGGTGGACCGCAGGTGCTCTGGGAGGCTGTGGCAGTCTGGCCTCCATACTGTGGCCACTCCACTGCAGACAGTGGGGCAGGGGCAGCTGCTCTGAAGGAAACGGGCCGTTCTGTGGGAAACACCTTTGATTTCCAGGGGCTTATCACAAAGAGGTGCAGCGGTTTCCCACAGCTTCCTCCAGGGCTGCCTAGTGCCGAGGCAGCCTGCAAAGATGCCCACCGCCAGCCCAGGGGCGGAGGCCGGGAGGGCAAAATGAAGATGTGTATCTGGGAACTACATTGTCCTGCACTTTGGGAACAAAAGATGCTGCCTCTGTCCAGAGTTGATAGTATCAGAAAGAACATGGCTGTGTCCAACCTCTCCACATGCAGGTCACATGTGGCTCCCAGTGGCGACGCCCTGCAGCTCTCCTGGGAGATGGGCAAAGCCAATCTAACAGGTTACTTCTGTTTGAAAATAAGCTGCCCAAATAGTTCAAAAAACCTTCCAGAAATGGAACATTTCACGCTTGAAAGAGACTTCTATTAATAAGTACCTCATCTAAAGGCAGGTAGGTATTAGGGATTATTGCTTTTCATAAGATAACCATAGAATAAATACATAAGCTTAAACCAGATACTTGTTTTTTTCACCCAGTGCTACAAGGCTTTATTCTCAAATCCAGTCACATGTTACCTCTGATTCTCTGCCAGTTTACTGAGGTTTTAGTACAGAAATAGAAGAAGTTGGCCTTGTTAACATAGAATCTAGACGACGGGATGGCGCTGTCCACACACGCGTGGATCTGGGCCTGAGCAGTGACCTGCTCTGACGGGGCTTAAGGCACTACGTGGTGGGAAAATCGGCCAAAGCACGATGATTAACATCTTTGAATCCTACAAAAGGAGCGAGTTTAGAACGACACTAGTCTTTTTCTCGAACAAATAAGGCATCCTGTTGGCAAACACAAATAACCACCAGGTCACGTTAACCTAATACATTCGCTGTCTCGCTAAGCTACTTGCGACGCCGGTCCCCACCTGGGAGCGAGCTACGGCGGCGTGTGAAGCATGGGAAGGCACCAACAGCAGAGCGCCGCCACTTCCAGTCCCAGGACAGGCCTGTGCCTGACACTGCTCAGAGTCTAATTGCCAGTGTAGTTGTCAAAGCGTATAATGGAGTTAGATTTTTACTTCGAAAGTCAGTTCATCAAGTGCTAGTTTAGTAGGAAATTACTTTTCTCCCTTAGAAAGTCAAGCAGTGTCTAACACAAGCCCACTCCCGAAGATCCGCTAACTCTCGTACTGGAGGGTACCCTAGATAACACTGGAGCAATTCTGTAGAACACAAACATTACCTTGAGACAGGATTCATAATCGAAAGTCAACACGTAACTAAATAAGATTTACTGAAAATAATGAGAACTGTAGTACAGGTGTATCAAACATAATTGTAACCACAACATTTTCCTTGTGAAAAATAACAACTATTAGCGAATGAAATGTACAATGGAAATTTTCCAAAGGGAAAAACACAGAATAAACAAAAATACTTTTCTTCGGGATAGGGAAAAATAGTTGTCACTGTTTTTCACCACGATATAATTTGACACAAAAAGCAGTCAAAGAATTGCACCGAGTCCATGTCCAGCTTCCTGGACATGTTAGGGGTAAGTTGAGTCCGCAAAGCAGAGTGCAGTTTCTGCATTTTACTTCCCGTTGCTCATTTCCTCACACAGACCTGTTCGTGTAACGTACGACACTTGGGGTCTGTGGCCAAGGTGAACACAAGCACTGCCACTGCACTCTCATCCTGGTGTTTAGCCAGAGTCCAAAAAATCTTCAAGTTACTGAAGTATTATTTCTCTAGCAATAAAGAAAAATGATATTTAGTGCATGCTTCATCGTTTGTCAAAAAACTTTCTGAAAATTACTCAGTTACCTAATGGTTTACAAAATAGAAAAATCATTCATTAGGATAAAAACGTGGTGGGATCTATCCAGGTCCACCCCACAGGACTGACTCGGGCGGCACTGCTGTCCCTCGGCAGAGGCCCTGAGAAGTTTCCTGACGGGGTGGGTGCTGGGGGAGGCCCCTGCAGACACAGATCCTCTCTGGCCACCCCTCCGCCTTCCCATAGTGCGATAAACAAGATGGGGCTTCCGTGGGAGTGTTAGGAGCATTTCTGCTGCACGTGATTTAGAAGTTCTCCGAATTTCTCAAATAGGTCTTCTACCCATTTGACATTTTTCATACAAAGTTGAACAATTTCTTCCTGTCCTAAATCTTCATTTTTTTTCTGCACAGAAGAAATCTAAAAATAAAGAAAATTACTACATTAGTTTACATGGGTATCACTTTATATTTAAGCTCTTGAAAAGGTTATTCTTCCTACATTGTGAATGAAAAGAGGATTTTTATTTATTTATTTATTGAAGAGGTTTTTGCTATAGGGTGCGCACTCACCAGAGAGACAGAGACTGAAAGCAAGAAATCACCCCCTAGGGGGGATGGCCACACCGCAATCCCTTCTCATGTGCCCAGTGTGAGTTTACACCACCGGGTTCGGGAATGGAGCCGAGAGTCCAGCAACGTAGCCATTACACCAACTGCTGGTACCTAATTTTTTTTAAAGATTTTGCCACAGGGTGCGTGTGCTCGCCAGAGAGAAAAGACAGAAAGTGAGAAATCATCCCCCAGGGTAGATGACCATACTACAACCCCTTCTCCTTCATTCTCTGGGGATTTTGGACATGCACGCACAAGTGCCTGGTGAGAGCTTAAAGCTGTCAGGTGCAGGACTCGAACCACAATTGGCAATGTGGGAGTCCAGCACCTTAACCACTATACTACCTCCTAACCCCAAAAAAGGACTTACTAATTCACAGACATATACTGCTTACTTTTTCTCCCTTAATGCTATCCATGGAAAATAGTTATTTCAGATAAATCTGGGTTAGGTCTAATCCTACCTTCTTTGGCTCAATGTGGGGCAGAGAGGAAGGCTAGAAGAAGCACCTCTAGCATGCTCAAGGCCTTCCAGTTCCGATAAAAACCCAGTAGTGAGCTGTGGGGTCAGCTCTGCACGTTAGAATGCTGGGACAGTGGTCGATGCACTCTGGTTTGCTAGATGGAGGTTAGCTTTGAACATTTTTCCATACTAGACAGTCATCTGACACGTCAGGGACAGGCTTGGGTCAGATTAACCCTCCTTAATTAAACTGATGGCGCTGGGTGAAGCAGGCAAAAGTTCTTGCATAGCCGTTAGCTGCCGACAGAAATGAACCCTTGTCTCACATCCTCAGGTGGGACTGCTACCAGACACCACTTCTGAACAACTTTAACTGATGCTTAGAAGGTACGATTAAATTTTAACTTTCATCTTTTTTCCACGCCACAGAACAAAACCCCATTTTCCTGCCATTAGGTGGGATAAGGCCACCCTAGTGAGACAAAAGATGGTACCACAGCAGGACCTAGCACGGGTTACAGCGGGGTCCTGACAGTGACACACAGCAGGTACTGGGCTACAGGGAGTGCGCCACCAGCCCCAGGATGTCCCAGGAGCACTCTGGGGCCAGGCTGGTCTGAGCCCAGGATGGCAGAGGCTTGGACAACCGTCCAGGCGGCTCTCATTTAAGGGGAGAGGAGACACAGGCACACACACGTTTAACAACCATGACAAACACACCGCAGCTACCGCCTCCTTACAATTCAGAAAAATTGACATTTGAAAAAAAAAGAAAGACAAGTAATTACCTCATCCTTACATATCAGATATACATGGTATTTATAATGATGGAGTGAATGATACAAAGAATACAACTGTATTTTCTCTGGATCGACAGCAAACTCCTATAAAGAGAAAAAAGTTTATAGATATATTTCATAGAGCATCTAAGAACACTTTTTGCAAAATACAAGATCGAAGTCTTGACGACAATCTTGAAAATGAGTTAGATGGCCAGGCATTAGGTTATATTAATGTGGACAGACTTATTAGAAATAACGGAAATTGTATCTTTAAGTTAACTTTCTTTGAATATAAATATGTACTATTTGAAAAAATGTAAAATTAAAGAAAATTTAAATAATATTCACATAGGACAACTTATAAAGTAAAAGTTTCCTCCAACCTCTCACTTCAGAGATAAATTCTGCTAATACCAAGAGTGTTACACACTTTCATTTTCCCGAGGTGTGGCACACGGATTATCAACACCGACTGTGTGACGGAGGGAAGGGAATGAGGCATACATTCTGTCCTGGACCGCTCCTTCACACTGACAGAATAAATCTCCACTCTTCTTCCTGGGAAGCACATAGTACCACACTGTCTGCTGGCTCTTCATCCAGTCCAAGATGGTGGAACTGGACCACTTTACAGGTAATTACACGGGGCAAAGTCATGCATTTTTCTCACACAGGAATGTGTTTCTGTAGAGCATGTGTTTCTGTGGTGTATGTGGAGGAAGCCTGGCAGTGTCTCACTGTGTCGCGATCTTCTTGTCTCAGCCTCCCCAGTTACAGGTGCACGCCACCACTCTTGGCTTGCGGGACCTCTATACAGAGTGGGTGTCCTGCCAAACTATGAGGAAACAGCTCACACTGTGCTGGGAGATGACCCAGCTCCAATGTTAATCCCTGCAGATACGAAATCAGTATTAAATCTTTCAGGGGATGTGTGTACTCACTGATCTGTAGGCACGTGGACCCAATGACACAGAAAGGCTAGCACCAACCATGCATGCTAGTTAGCCTGACTTAGCCATTCCACAATGTGTATATATTTTTAAACAGGTCTCAGGAAAAACATTCGCTTAATCTGTCAATTAAAGCAAACATACAAACACAGTGTGGGGTGACTCCTTTCTCATCAGCTTATTTAAATGTTTCTGAGGCCCAGCTACAGTGGCTGAGGTGGCAGGGGGTACCACTTCACTACCAGAGCCACACGGAAAGGCCTGGGGTTTTGGTTCTGGGTCAGCAGAGCACTCTGGACACCATCCTGGCTGGGTAGAAGCCAGGGAGGATGGTAACATGGCTACATTTATTGGAGGTCTGCCTGTCTACATGAAGGAACCTAAAAGTCTGGGCGACCCTGTAGGGCAGCAGGTAAGTGCCAAAGCTGGATTCCACATGGCTGAAGGTCGTTCAAGGACTGCCCCACCTGGGGACGAAGAACACCCCAGGCGTATGTGCACACATGCCCCAAATCCTGAGGAGATGGAGAATGGAGGAGAAAAGGACTGTGGTGTGAACACGTCCCACTAAGGGGGTGCTTTCTATTTCTCTGGAGAGGTCACGCACCCTCTGGTTAAAAACAAAATGTGAGCACTTGTTATGTACAAAACACTGTGCTAGGAATGCAAGGAAACCAACACTGAGTGCTTGCTCCTTGGGCCAGAGCTGCTATCCCTGCCTGAAGCAACCGAGGAAAACCCTCCGCCCGTCCTGTGGGCTGCACGGAGGCTGCAGCTCATGGAAAGCATGGTCACCCACCAAAACTTACATGAACAGACTTGGCGGTGGTCTTAGAAGTCCGCAGTGTTTTCTTGTTATATGCTTTGCCATTCATTTTGATTTTAGAAACAGCAGATCCTCCACTTTTTGCTTTAGAGTCTCGAGTAATTATTGTTAGTTCAGGAAAACTTTCCAAAGCATTCTTTAAAACAACAAAGCAAAGTAATTGGCATGAGAAGGAAATGAAGCTCAACTACTAGCAATTCAAAAATTTTTAAAAAATAATTATTTTATATTATTTATTCATTCATTTATTTTGACCAGAGAGAGACACACAGAGAGAGAGGGAGAAAGTGAGAAAGCAAGCCACCAGGTCCAGGACTCGAATCATGGTCAGCCATGTGGGAGTGTCCAGCACCATAACTACCACGCCACCTGCTGGTCCCACTAGCAATTCAAAATTTAAACATGGACACACACGTGGGAGGGCACTGCTGGGATGTCACTACACGTGCACACGCATACACAAACACGAGTGCGGGCAGACGTGGTCGCCAGCTCACGCCCTGTGCCATCAGACGTCACCCAGTCATGGCCCTAGTTCCCCACCTCTTGAATCTGGACCAAGTTTAACACCCATGTGCATAAGCACCACAACCCAGGAGGGACCCTGCACCAGGCAGAGAAGAAGGGTGTACGCAAGTGTGTCAAAAGCTCGACCACGGGGAACCAGCAGTTAGCGTAATGGCTATGTCGCTGGATTCCCACGTAGTCAACCGCGGTTCGTGTCCCGGACCTGGTGGCTTAAAAACCCCACAACTGGCGCGTGTGCGTGCGTGCCCAAGATCCCGAGAGGAGAATGGAGAGGGGATTGCGGCGTGACCATCCCCCCTAGGGGGTGATTTCTCGCTTTCTGTCTCTATGTCTCTCTCTGTCTGTCTGGCGAGTGCACGTGCCCTACAGTGAAAATCTCTCTCAAAAAAAAAAAAAAAAAAAAAGCTCGACCACGTCCATGGCTGCTCACATCCTGGACCGTGGCCAGGCCCTGACATGAAGAAGCACCAGGTCTCGGTGGAGAGTATGAGCATTGTACGCCTTTTGGCTTCACTACTTATTTATTTATTTGGCTTCTTTTGACTCAAAAAGCACTTGTGAGATGAGATCGTAAAATGGAGTTTGGGGGACCAGCAGTTGGCATAATGGCTATGTCACTGGACTCGCTGGACCCATGTAGTTGACCACCGTTTGAGTCTCAGACCTGATGGCTTAAACTCATTTAATAAGTTCCACTGTTTTATCAACACTTAGAACCTTCAAGGCCTTTCTCCTTCAAATTCAGACAGTTTAAAAGTACCTTATCCGAGACCTCCGCAGTTGTATTTGAACCAGAACTTTTAGACAGGTCTCTGCGGAGTTGAGAGCCTCTTGCTTGGGGCGCCCCTGCAGGATGGCAGGCACGTGTTGCCACACCAGCGCTTTCAGGCAGGTCTCGCAAAGTGGCTCAGGCTGGTCTCGAGTTTGCAGTCCCCCTGCCTAAGCCACCCATGTCACTGGGATTTTAGGCACACACCATACCAGCCCTTAGGTGAAACTGGCATTGAACCTGGGCCCCTGCCTGTGGACCTGTGTCACAGCAGGGCACGCCATGGTGGTGGGTCAAATAGTACATTTTTGAAACACAGGAGACAGAAGAGAGAAAGTGAGAAAGCATCCCCATGGGGGACAATAACACCCAATTCCTTTTCACTTCTCCTTTTGGGATCTCTGGGGCTTGCGTGCATGTGTATGCACATGCTAGCATGTTTCAAGCAGTCGGGTCTGGGACTCCGAACAGTGCAGTGGCCATGTAGGACCCTGCCACCTTAACCAGCCTGCCACAGCTGGCACTGAACATGGTCATCTACAGGCAGAACTTTAGGGAATAACTTTCACATACTTTCCCTCCTATTATTAAAAAGTATGACGCTATGAGTTTCACAAATTTTCTCAAAAGCAAATACCTTGAACGATTGATCCAGGTGAAGATTCAGAAGGAGTCTCTTCCGGGTATCATTTAGCATGCCATCAATTTTTTTCATATGAGGTAAAAGCAGCTCATCTGAAACAACATTATACTTTATTTTAATTGATAAGTTATGGACATAATTTTATCAAAACATTTATGTATTAAAAGACATGCATGTACTGGCTTATGAAAAATACTGCCAGCAAGAAACCGGCCGTGATGCGCTCTGAACAGGCTAGCTTGAAAAGCAGGTTATGACACAGAGTGAGAAAGAGGTAGCCCAGCGCCATGCGGTACGTGCTCTGCCCTGCTGTAAACAGTCTTGGGTGGTAGGGGCCAAATGCTGGCACATTGGTAGCAACCAGTCCATGTGGAAAGGTCTCAGATTCTTGGCCGTTCCCCGCACACCCAGCACACAGGCCCACGGGCCAGGCTGGATGGGGCTGGGGGTGGATCATGGCACGAGGGCCCTGTCTAGGTGCCTCCCTCTCCTTCTCCTCTCTTATGGAAGAAATAAGTAACAACCACAGTAATGACAGAGCTGGCCTCCAAGCTAGTGATGAAGAGAGTCAGATCCTCTATGGCCGTGGTTCAAGTCCTGGCCTGGAGGTTTGGGAAGCATGCTGGGTATGGAGCATGGCACCCTAAATCCCACAGCACGGAACAACAGAGGAGAAGGGACTCACTGAGGATACAAATACACAAACTTAACCTTTAACAATTATTATCCACTTCATTTTTCCAATCGTTAGAAAAGGGGATATCCTGACATACAGACCTTCCATGTAGTACATACACTTAGCGACACACTATGAGGATGGCATACTTATAGAACTATCAATTTAAAAAGCTGGTTGGGGTGCTGGACTCCCACATGGACGACCATGGTTTGAGTCTAAGACCTGGTGGCTTGCTTTCTCACTCCCTTCATCCCATATATCTCTGATCAAAACTGGACAATACTATATAATAAAGTTAAGTAAAAACAATTTTTTTAAAAAAGCATGCTGTGTCATAGTTACGTAATTTGTATTTGTATTTATTTCTCTCATGAGAAAGCAATAAAAATACATTAAATACAAAGTTGTTGAAACATTCAGATAATGCATAAAAAGATATGACCATTTCACAGAGCTAAGAACTTGGACATCTGGGGGCCAGGAGGTGGCATGGTTGAGGCCCTGACTCCTACATGGCTGACTGCAGTTTGGGGCCTGGATCTGGTGGCTTGCTTTCCTACTCTCCTTCTCTTGTTCTTTCTGTCTCTCTCTGGTAAGCGCACGTGCCCTATGGCAAATTAAACAATAATAAATAAATAAATAAATGATTCTAAAAAATAGAATGATCCTGCACATTTGGCTGACGCTCCGTGGGCATGAACTACATGGAGCACGCGTAACAGCGGCCATGGCGGGATGGTATACCATTGCTCTTCTCCAGGGCCTGCATCGTGTCGGGGTCCAGGGCGATGCTCACAAGCAGCTCCATGTAGCTCCTGAAGGTCTCCTTCATCGCCCTCGTGTTCAGAAAGCGAGTGACAAAGGGAGCCGGGGGATCGAATTCTGGAAGGAAGAAAAGATGGAACATGACATTCTCCTCCCTAAACCTGGGAAACACTTCTTCCCCTTACAAGAGCCAGTAAGCAGGTGACAGTTTGTACAAGTCAAACTCAAGGCTTTCTCAGTCCTGCCCTCTACAAACAGCCTGTGTGAGAATCCTCAGGGCTGATTGGTGCATCAACACGGGAGAGCTTTCAAACGTGCACGACAGCGGGCTGCTGCAAGAATGACGACGGGACTGCAGCAGCGGTCGCCCCAGGCAGGCGGTAGTGGGCTGGGCAGCTGGGCAGCGGGGGGGGGGGGGGGAGGCTTAAACATCACACTTATATAAGAGCTGCCTGGGTGATGCTGAAGCTGCACCCAGCCCAGCACCTGGGAGCGCAGGTCGGCTAGGGACCTTGTTCTTGTCCTGGTCCCGCCACAGGTGTCTGCGCTAGGTCAGCCTCTCTAGCCCTGAGGGTCTCTCCGTGCACAGGCATGAGATGGACACTGCAGGGGTTAATACAGGCAGCTCTCCACGTGGCCTCCTGGGGCCGGCAGGGGCATACCGGCTGAGGTGCAGGATTCCATGTGGCCTCCGCAGTTCAAGTTCTGGACCTGGTGGCTGGCTCTCTCTCTTGCTCGCTCTCTGTCGCCCTCTGGTGAGCACACAGGCCCTACAGCAAATTAAAAAATAATTGTGATAATAAAGAATAAAATTAAATTCTTGTAAAAAGTTAACTTTTTAAAATTTCTTAATTTATTATAAAATTTGTGTCTAGGACGTGTTCAAAACATTAAAAAATGTCTAATAATGGAAGAAATGTCATTCGAATTCAGTGATAAGAATTAAACCATGAGGAGGTGGCAGGGGGCGTGAGTTTAAGACACTGGGCTCTCCCACATGCCTGACTATGGCTGGAGTCTTGGGCTTGGCAACTTGCTTTCTTACCCCGCCCCCCTGTCTCTTGCTAGTCAAATTAAAAAATAATAAAATTAAATAATTCTTTTTTTTAAAGAATTATTTAACTTTATTTACTTATTTAAATTTGACCGGGGGGAGGGGGAGAAAAGAGAGAGAAAGCCTCCAGGTCCAGGACTCGAACCATAGCCATGTGGGAGTTCAGTGCCATTCACTACCACACCACCTTTTCTTCCTTCCTGACCTCTCTTGAAATGGAAATAATTTGGGAGTATTCTTATTGTGGCAGAGAAGTAATTTGCATAAGTTCAATAGTGCTTGTTGCATTGAACCAGAAATAGGAAATACTCATCATTGGATAGGGAATGTCATACCTGAAGATTAATCAGAAAACTATGGAACTAAGGTGGGTCTCAAGTAAGCCAACAGAAGCTCTTAGAAAGATGGCCTGGCACCATAAGTAGTTTTGCCTGGCAAAGGATTAGAAAAGATAATATGAAATAATTTATAACATAAAAGAAACTGGACTTTTCCAGCCCAGCATTGTAATCAGTAGAGATTACAAAAGAGCAACCACACCAGAGGATTATTTTGAGAAAGACTTTGAAGGAAGAAAAAGAGACTGATCTTTGCTCAAAGCAGATGGTCTATCACAGAATACTTGGTAGGCAGGGCTGAATTGAGAAGGTTTATGTGTGACTAGTGTGCTAGGCATTTGCTTTTCAATGATTTGAATAGTTGACATATAAATATTTTCTCAAAAATATTTAAAACCATACTGTCTCTGTTGAGTCACAAAATCATAAAAAATATTTTGAACACTATCTTTAAAATTCAGTATTCTGAAAATTTGAAAGTTGTTTATTAACTGTCAAGAACTATGGATTATGAACAAAATTTTTTTTATATGTAAAGTAAATGTTTGTGGGAAAATGTAGAAATAAATAAATGGAAAAAAGGAAAAAAAAAAAAAAGAAAACCATGCATGAATGAGGAGACATTCAAGACAAATGGATAGATGTTTAATGTGAACAGAGCACAGAAATTTAAGGAACAATCACTTGTCAAGTTTTTGGTATCAAACAAAAGTATCTGTAATTGGGTGGACCCTGTGAGTTAGTATTTAAGGGAGCTGGACCCCACATGGCCAATAGCATGGTTTGAGCCCTGGACCTGGCAGCTTGAAAAACATACCAGGTATGTGTGTGCACATGCTCCGAATCCCAGCAGGACGGAGAAATGCAGGAGAGGGACTGCTAGACAATAAATCTGTTTAGTGCCAAGTCTTGCCTCCCTGGCACATTTAAAATGCTTAACTACTAGTGACACCTAGTGGCCACTTGAATCACCAACCCCAATGGAAGAACACTTCATCCTCACCATCACTTGAGAAGACTCATCTGAGCAGAAGGGAGGAGTGCTAACTTTGACCACTCTGTAAAACGCCTTCCATGTATACTCAAAGCACTGAAGTTCCCCATACATTGTGACTACATCTAAACCACCACTCACAAAGAGTTTTTGAAAATAGTACGCTTAAATTTTGGAACTGAAAATTTTTTATTCTGACCCTATTTCTGGCCAAATAATCCCTCAGATAATTTCTTAACCAACAATACTTGGGTTGTCAGAAGCCATTTTGGATACCCCTCAACTGTCCCTCAAACAACCTGTCTGGGGGCCAGCAGGTGGCGTGGTGGCTAAGGCACTGGACACTCCCACGTGGCAGACCATGTCAAGTCCAGACCTGGTAGCTTGCTCACTTTCCTCCTCTCTCTGTGTGTGTTTCTCTCTAGTGAAATGAAAATATTAAATAAATTAAAAAAAAAAAAAAACCTGTCTGTTATTTCAGTCCTACAAGATGACATTCTGAATTTCTCAGATCTGTCCCCCTCCTCTCCATCTCTGTTGCCAAGACTCAGGTTTGGGTGCGGTCTACCCCTGAGCCATGTCTTCTAATTCAGACTTGAGCTTCACCATGTCACTCCCCTAGTTAAGTCCCTCCAAAGATCCTCCTTTGCTCACAGGAGCCTAAGTTCTCAGCCTGAGCAGGGTATCTGCAGCCTTCCACTATTCCTTCATCATTTCTGTCATGCTCTAGAAGACAGAGTCAGTACATTTTCTGTAAAGGGCCATAAGGCTTTAAAAATATACATATGTAGTATATATATTATATATACATATAAATAACTGTTTGTTTCCTGAGAGGCAGGGGAGCCTCACGCTCTGGCCTGCCCTGGATCACAGACATGCAGGTGCCCGGATGCTCACGGAAGTCTCCAGACACAAACATGGACCGTCAGCCTTCACAGCGCACTGTGACCCCAGAGCTACTGCTGACTCCCAGTACAGGACTGCAGCTTCTCAGATCCACTACTGTGCAGGAACAGGCTGAAGTGCCCACACTGGACTACCCTGAACGGACCCATCTTGCCTTGTCGCACACACTAAGCAGGGCCAGGCCTGGCTGGTACTTGGGTGACAATTACATAGATGAGTCCGCAGGGCTGTCTTCCAATAAAACTGTTCATGAAAACGGGGTAGGGTCAGAATTGGCCCATAGGCCAGGTCTGCCAACCTCTGCACAGAGGGGGACAGAACTGCCTGGAGTACCCTGCTAAGCCTCGCTGGTAACGGTGCGTGCTGGTGTTCTCGTGTGTGCTACAAAGACCTGTTTTCATTTCTAATTGGTAAATATCAATAGACAGAACCTCGTAAGTGCTGCGTAGGACCTGCGACAGCTTTTAGGAGTGTAGAAGGGACCTGAGGTCAGAATGTTTGCTAAACGCTGATTATTTTGAGTTTTTCATTTTGTAAGAGAGTGAAAGCACAGAAGCATACCTCCCTTACTCATGGGGACACCGTTGCTAATGGCAGATACAGAGCGTATGCACTCTCAGCACACGGTACACATCTACAAGTAGGGTATATTAGATACTTCAATGTGTGGTACTAATTCCAGCTTGAGTTGCTGCTGCCCAGACTGTTTAATTCTTCCTTCGAGCATAAACACAAACTCCGAAATTTCGAACTTGAGGATTCTCAGCAACCCTGTGAGCTAACTCCGGCCCTATCAGGCGAGACCAACAGCACCGCTAGGGCTGGAACTTGAAGGTGCGCTCTGCCTCCCCATCCTACCAGGCTGTGGGTGTGGGTCAGCTGTGTGTCAACCACGAGGTCAAGCAATGTGAGCGCTTTGTATAGAGGTCTAGGAACAGAAGTACCCAAAAGGAAGACAAATCCTCCCCAAGGAAGTAACCATGACTGCCGGCACACAGCTCCTCTCCACAGCTGCTCGTCAGGAACTCACCCTCCTCATCACTACTGCTGGAATGGACCTCGGGCGACGAGTCTGACTGGGAGGAAGAAAACTCCTCTTTCCACTTCTTCCGCTTCTTTGGTGGCGGCTCGGCCCTTACTTTCAGCTGTTTGACTTTGGGCTTTGTGGAAGGGGCTTTCGTGGTTGTAGTTTTTGATGCTGGAGGATCAGAAGCTTTACTGCCGCTACTAGGCTTCGCCTGAACAGGTCTGTAATGTTACAAACAAACTTAATTAACACTGAAATCTTGCCAAGTGAAAATAACCTAGGAAAAACTGAGAGCCACAGGATTAGAAAAGATTAACAGCCCTCACCAAATAAAGCCCGAGTTCTACACAACTCAGTGGAGACTCCTCTGGGACTTCTCTGTGATGCATTCTTCAACCACAAGCATTCATTACTCAGTCATTAAAGGACTATCACGTCAATCTCTTTTCTCTCTTCATTCCTCCTCTTCCTTTATAGACTTATTTTCCCGAGTATGTGGCTGCTTAACACACGATCAGGAGGCTTTAAAAAACCATGCATGGGGACCAGTGGATAGTGTAATAGCTATGTCCCTGGATTCCCACATAGTTGAGTATGTTTTGAGTCCTGGATCTGGAGGCTTAAAACTCACACTGGAGCATGTGCATGCATGCACAAGACCCTGAGAGGAGAATGGAGAAGAAGGGATTGCTGTGTGGCCATCTCCCTTGGGGGTGATTTCTCACTTTCTGTCTCTGTTTCTCCAGGGAAGGCATGTGCCCTATAGCAAAAAAATCTCTCTCTCTCTCTCTAAAAAATAAATAAATAAATAAATAAACAAACCCCACAAAACCACTCATTATAAAGCTTCTGCAGCCACAGCTCACTCTGACCCTCACCAACTCTCACAGGCCCCGGTGGGGCCAGGCTTCAATGCAGAAACCAAATGCACCTGCTCTATAGCCCCAAGACTTCTGCTGGGTCTCGAAATCTGAACAGGCAGAATGCCATGGGAAGTATCTGGCAAGCTGCCCACCAAGTGGGGACCTCACTCAAGCTGGATGTGTGTGACCCAGGACTGAGAACCTCTGGGGTCACACCTGCTTTCCAGCACAGGTCAGCCCTCTTGCAGATTCAAGCTCTGGATAGCCAGCGTTGTCACACGAGTCTGTGATGTTAAGCCCACTGGACATTCATCTAGGGACATACAGGTTCCAGTCTTTTGTCAAAATTATCTCATTTTAGAATCAATACTTTGTTATTATTTTCATTTTATGGAGGACAAAGGGGACTTCAAAAAAATGTTGTCTTCTTAGGGTCTAATTTCTGACTTTAAACTTGGCCCACCATCCCAGGTTGACACCAGAAAGGCTCCAGGAAAGGCAAGTTTGGCAACCCCAACGCTGTGGGTGTGGGGTCCCACTGCTGCAGGTGCAAGCCTCCATGCCCAGCTCACTCTGCATCCTGCTGCTCAGCCTGTAATGCAGGGCAAGGCTGACATCACCCTTGGGCAGTGATGGCACCACCAGGCCTGTGCTGGCTACATGTGTAAGAAGCCTATGCACGCACACATGCACATATTTACAAATTATTACGTAAGGAAACCAGTACCTGATCATTTGTGAAGGTTTATTTCTTGGCTTTTTGGAACACACTCTGACATACTCCTTCTTGTTTGCATTTTCGATGAACTTCACATATATCCTTTTGTATTTACTCTTTGCATCTCCAAAATATCCCAAGTACTAAGGGAAGAGACACTTTGCATTACACAACTGCACAATCTTTTATCTTGTTGGACTGACGAGCACAAAGCTATCCTCAGGTTTCCAACATACAGCCTGGGCAGGCTCATTTAACCTGAACAGAAAGGACTCCAGGCTCACTCCCACTAGGAGCCCACTGAAGGTGTCTCTTTCACAGTTGAGCAGCTACTCTGCCAGCACAGCGGAGCGCTTCTGTCAGTCTTCTAGTAAAGAGGGTACCGAGGTAGAATAATCAACCGAAGGGAGCCTTGAAGGCCACCTGAACTATTCACAAACTGACACTGACTCCTTTCCTTTGTTTAAAAAAAAAGTTAAACCAAAATCATTTAGCTTATACTTGGTATTTAGCCATTGATTTAATTTACATTTACCTTTTCATTCATGACAGAGCATATGTGCACACGAAAGAAAGAGACGGAGATGGGGCAACCTTCCAGGCTCGTTCACACGGGGACCTTCCTATAGTCTTCTAGTCTACCAGGATACTGGGCACGCTTGCACATGCCTGGAGAGCTTTCAGGACAACCAGGCAGTGGACTCAAACCATGGTTGGCCTGTGGCTTCATTTTCACAGTCTACTACATGCCAGGCTGGGTCAGCTTCTACAGTATGCTGTGTAATATCATGTACTTTGTAGTTCAGAATTTATGCTATTTTAAATCGGAAATACTCAATAAAAATATATTTAAATTTAAATCATCCTGCATTTCCTTTAGGATTATTGCCAATAGAAAAGCTGTGTCCACCAGGTGGCGTGGCGGTTAAGGTGCTGGACTCCCATGTGGTCAACTACAATTAGAGTCCTGCCCTGGCAGCTTGCTTTCTCATGTTCATACCCTGTCCCGCATCTCTCTGGTAAGTGCACGTGCCCTTGTAAAATAAAATGTAAAAATATTATACCAATAATGATAAATAAAATTGAATAATTATTTTTAAAAAACAAAGGAAAACTAATGTAAACAAGCCTTTTACTTACACTATTTGTAGCAGCAAATTCTCTTTGACTATCTCTAAGTTCAGGAACAAACTTCTGTAATAAAGCTTTCTGTACTTTCCAAATAGCTGGGGGTTCTCTTCCTGTTTTTAAAGCCTCCTATAACAAATAGAATTAGAGAGCTTACAAAACAGAGCAGCATATTTTAGATTTACGGAATCTGAGGGCTGAAAGGAATCTTTAAGACCTCTCATCAGTTCTCTCTAGTGAACTTCTGTAATCATTTTTACAAGCTCTTGGGCTACTCAGCATCTTTTTAAATTCTTCTGCAAACAGGGAGCTCACTGATACACAAAGCAGTGCTTCACCCTTCTGAATGGCTAAGACCACAGGAGCTTTCTGCTACTGATAATATCATAGTGCTTATGCAATTTTCTAAGAGTACATATATACTTAAAGACTGGAAGCAAACATGCTCAAGTATTAACAGTAGTCAGTTGTAGGAATACAGATTATTTGAATGTTATATTCGTCACTGTACTTTTTAGTGCATTCTTCTCTATCCCAGTTTTAAAAAGGAAAAGAAAAACAAGAAAACAAAACCCAGAAAATATCTTTTTCTTTTAACTCTACTACACAGCATACGGGATCACCAGGCAGAGAGGGAAGGAGGAAGTGAGAGGGGAAAATAAGACAGCACCCTCGAGGGGAAGGACCACATGGCAGGTCCCTCTCCCTCCACTCTTTTTTTTTTTTTTTTTTGAGAGTATAGGGTGCATGCGCTTGCCAGACAGACAGAGACAGAAAGCGAGAAATCACCCCCTAGGGGGGATGGTCATGCCGCAATCCCTTTTCCTCCATTCTCCTCTCGGGATCTTGGGTACACACGTACACACGCCTGGAGTGAGTTTTAAGCCACCAGGTCCGGGACACGAACCGTGGTCGACTACATGGGAGTCCAGCGACATAGCCATTGCGCTAACTGCTGGTTCCCTCCCTCCACTCTTTTGAGACTTTGGTGCGTGCATGCACGCACATGTACCTGGCATGTTTTTCAGGCTGCTGTGCCCAGCACTTGAACCACACAGTCGACCATGTGGGATCCAGACACCTAAGCCATCATGCCACTGGCTACCCCAAATACACTGTCCTTTTTTTTGGAAAGGTTTTTGCTATAGGGTGCATGCACTCACCAGAAAGACAGAGACGGAGAGACAGAAAGTGAGAAATCACCCCCCAGGGGAGATGGCTACGCTGCAATACCTTCTCCTCCATTTTCCTCTCGGGATCTTGGGCACACATGCACACGCGCCTGGTGTGCATTTAAGTTACTGGGTCTGGGACTCATATCATGGTTGACCACATGAGAGTCCAGCGACATAGCCATTACGCCAACTGCTGGTCCCGAGATGGTAACATTCTACTTCTAGTTCTACAATTTGAAATTGTCAAATTGAGTAACATCCTACTTTCACATGATAGTCCTTTTATTTTTCTTTGAACTTTAAAATGATATAAATAGCAATTTTCTCCAAATTCTTAATAAAATCTGATGAGTTGGGAACTCAAAAAAATTAACATTATAAACTATAGTAATTTTAGTACAAAAATGCAACTGATTTACCAGAAATACATAAAACTAAGATAAAGCTAAAATTATTTTCAATGACTTCCTTTTTCAAAATATCTGACAGGGGCCAACAAGTGGTGTGATGGTTGAGGTGGCTGGATCCCCCATGCTTGATGGCCTGGCTTGTGTCTCGGACCCAGAGGCTTGAAAAACATGCAGGGCACCTGTGGGTAGATCCACAATCTCTACAGACCAGAGAAGAAGGGACTGTAGTGTGGCTATCCCTCTGAGAAGTGCATTCTCACTTTCCTTCTGTTTGTCTATGCAAACACAAGTGCTCTATAGTGAAATTAAAAGAAAAAGAAAATCAGATGTCTACTAGTTTGATTTTGTCAAACATGGTTAATGATAAAGCTATAACATCTTGTGATTCAAGCTAGATGCACACCATTGGAGCCATCAGGGAGGCTGACCTGGTGGCCAAGTGTGGCCTCGGGCAGGCGTTCTCACCTCACCTTGAAAGCCTCTATGTCCTCAGTCTTGACCACGAACTCATCGCGCTCTCTGTACTGGCCCTCCCCTCCACTCTCTGCGCTCTCCTCATCGGTGAAGCCTTCTATGGCAACAGAGTCCTGTCCTTCTGCACGCTTGTCTGAAGGAAGATCCTCAAGTTCCATGGACTTTGGGAGTTCTGTGGAATGAGCGCTGTCCAGGGTGCTCCCTGCGCACGGGGAGAGCAGAGGTTCCGGCTGCGCTGCGCTAAGGGTGGTAGAGGCCGCGGTGGCCGGTCCGGCGGGACCAGCTGTCGAGCCAGGAGTTGCCACCTGTGGGGCTTCTGAAATGAAATTAGGCAAATGCACATGAGCAACACGCACACATTTCCTTGTGCAGGGTAAAGCTAAACAGTTTAAAAAGTAAGACTTGCTTACTTTGGCAACGAAATTGGTTGAAACGATCAAAATGGCTGTTAATTTCCAAGGCCCAAAGATGGGAGAAGAGAAGGTGCCTAAGAAGCAGACTGTGATCCCCAGGCGACCTACCTGTACCCCTTCACTCTCCTGCCACAGACCAGATGTTTTTAAAAGAGCAAAGACAGAAAAGTGACAGAAAAAAGGGAAGGGTCAGCTGACCTAAGCTGTGAAAAAAAAGTGACAGAAAAAAGGGAAGGGTCAGCTGACCTAAGCTGTGAAAAAGCTCTGGAAGATAAAAAGCCAATTAGACGTGTGAAAGGAAAATCTCCCCAATACTGTGAGACTGGACAGAAGCTGCCAGAACAAAGAAATAAGTAACAGGCAGGGTGGGAAGGCCGAGGCAGCACCCCAGCGCCCCACGGGAGTTCAGCCCTCTCTGACTGCCCTGGTGTGCGTGTGCACATGCATCTGCGTGTGCTAGTGATCTTGGTTGCCTAGGACTGGCTGGACTGCAGAGGAAGGGGGGGCCTGTCTCTCACTCTCTTTTTATTTCTTTCTTTTTTAGGAACAAAAATAAAAATAAAAACGATTATAGACTATGGAAAAACTATATGTCAAAAAAAAATCAAGAACAGCAAAAGTGAACAAATTCTTAGAAAGATACAAACTATTATATTAAGGACTCAGGAATAAATATAGAATATGAATAACCAGTCTAAAATAAAGATAATTGAAGTAATTTGAAAACACCCCACAAGAAAAAGCACAGGTCCTAGTGCTTTGCTGGTGAATTCTAGCAACAGTTAAAGAACTAAAACCAGTTGTTCATAAATTCCCAAAAACCAGGAGGAAGCACCTAGGATTCATCCTATAAGGCCAGTAATTCAATACCAAAACCAGACAAAAATATCAAATAGCAAACCACAGAGCAGTATCATTTGTGACGGACAAACCTGTGGGCCAGCCCAGAGCACGGCGGTTAAGGGGACTGATTCCCACATGTCAACCACACAGTCTAAGCCCTGGAAAGCAGCTTGAAAAACACACCAAGTATATGTGAAGACATGCCCAAAATGCCAACACAATGGAGAAGGGATTGTGGCATGACCATGCCCCACTGAGGGTGTTTTCTTCCCCCCTCTCTCAAGAGACTGTATGCACCTTTAGGAAAATTTGAAAAACAAAAACAAAAACAAAAAACACAGAAATCAAGGGCAAACTCACCAACATATTAAAAAGAATCATACCATATGACCAACTGGTATTTGTCTTAGGAATGCAAGGTTAGTTTAATATCTGAAAAAATCAATAATATACTATATTAATAAAGAATAAAGCTATAGGCAGGAAGAAATACAAAATATGAATAACCAGTATCAAATAAAGACAATTTAAGTAAGTTAAAAACACCCCACAAAAAAGTAAAATTTAGTAGTAAAATACCATTTTAATACCAATGATGGTCCTATTCAGTAACCTAAACATAGAAGGATTTTTTTTTTTTTTT
>NW_006159476.1:804520-821424 GCF_000334495.1 Tupaia belangeri chinensis | reverse complement strand
CCTCCATTTTCCTCTCAGGATCTTGGGCACGCACGCACACGCGCCCGGCATGAGTTTAAGCCACCGGGTCCGGGACTCAGACCGTGGTCGACTATGTGGGAGTCCAGCAACATAGCCATTACACTAACTGTTGGTCCCAATAGAAGGATTTTTTTTTTAAGAATTATTTTTTATTTATTGTTTTTTAAATTAGATCAGAGAAACTTCTTAAACTTGATAAAGACACCTAGAAAAACTCTACAACTAACATCCTTTTTTAAAAGTATTATTTATGGGAACCAGCAGTTAGCATAATGGCTATGTCGCCTGACTCCCACGTAGTCGACTGCGGTTCGCTTCCCGGACCCGGTGCCTTAAAACTCACGCCAGGTGCGTGTGTATGCGTGCCCAAGATCCCGAGAGGAAAATGGAGAAGGGATTGCGGCATGACCATCCCCCCTGGGGAGTGATTTCTCGCCTTCTGTCTCTATGTCTCTCTCTGTCTGTATGGCGAGCGCACGCGCCCTCTAGCAAAAATCTCTCCAAAAAAAAAAGTATTATTTATAATTATTCAATTTTATTTATTATTATTATTTGCTATACGGCACATGTGCTCATCAGAGAGAGAGGGTAAGGTGAGAAAGCAAGCTGCCAGGTCTGGGACACAAACTGTGGTCCGCCATGTGGGAGTTCAGCACCCTAAACCACCATGCTATCCACTGGTCCCTAACATGATTTTTATAAAAGACTTTATTTATTTATTTAAATTTCACCAGAGAGTGACAAAAAAGAAAGAGGGAAAGTGAGAAAGCAAGCAGCCAAGTTCGGAGCTTGAACTATAGTTGGCCATGTGGGAGTCTCGCACCTGAACCATGCCACCTGCCATCCCCTATTATCATTCTTAATAAGGAAAAACTAGATGCTTTCCCTAATAAATATGTCTTAAGAAGTAAAAGTATCTTTATTTACAAATGACATGATTTTACATATAGAAAATCTTTTTTCTTTGTTTTTAAGAGATTTTTGCTATAGGGAACATGTGTTCTCTGGAGAGAAGAGGCAGAGAGACAGAAAGTGAAAAATCACCCCCCCGGGGGGATGATCATGTAGCAATTCCTTCTCCTCTTGGGATTTTGGGCACGCGTGCACACACACCTGGCATGAGTTTCAAGCTGCTGGGTCCGGGACTTGAACCACAGTCTACTAACTATGTAGGAGTCTAGTGACGTAACCATTATACCACCTGCTAGTCCCATATAGAAAATTTTAAGAAACCCTTAAGATTTTCTAAAATCTAAAAACTATTAGAGCTAGTAAACAAGTTCAGCAAGATTATAGGGTACAGCAAGATCAACACATGATAATATTTTTTTCTTTTGCTAAAGGGCATCTGTGTGTACACAGATGTGGAAGAGAGAACGACACTGGGGGGGATGGCCAAGCCACAATCCCTTCTCCTCCATTTTTCTCTCTGGAGTTTGAGCATGTACACACACCCAGCATGTTTTTCAAGCTACCACTTCTGGGACTCAAACCAGGCAGCCAGCCATGTGGGACCCAGTTACCATAAAGACACCATTGCCTGGTCCTCAAAGGTATTTCTTTCTTTTTTCTCTTCTTTTCTTTTTTTTTTTTTTTGAGAGTTTTTTGCTTAGAGTGCATGTGCTCATCAGAAGACAGAGAGAGACAGAAAGTGAGAAATCACCTCCCCAGGGGGATGGCCACACCACAATCTCTTCTCCTCCATTCTCCTCTCGGGATCTTGGGCACGCACATACACGCGCCCGGCATGAATTTAAGCCACTGGGTCCAGAACTTGAACTGCACTCGACTACATAGGAGTCCAGTGACATAGTCATTACATTAACTGCTGGTCCCCCTCAAAGGTATTTCTATATGCTGACAACAAACAATCCAAAAATGAAATTAGGGTCATAATTTCATTTATGATAACATCAAAAATAACAAAATAATTAGGAATAAATTTAATGAAAGAAACACAAAACTTACTGTGCGAAAACTACTGGGTCATTTGAAAAGCATTGATGTGTTTTTTTCTGTTTTTCTATGTAGAACTGCCTCATGACTTTTCTAACCCAATAAAAAAAATTATCCAAAGAAATTAAAGAAGGTCTACATAACTATAACATATCCCCACATTCACGGATCAGAAGGCAATGATCAGAAGATCATGGTTAAGAAGGCAATACCCCCAAACTGATCTTCAGATTTAACCTGGCCCTCATAAAAATTCTAACTGCATTTTTGGCATATATTGTCAAATTAATCCTAAACGTCTATGGAAATGAAAGACGTCCAGGATAGCCAGAACAATCTTGAAAAGAACAAAGTCAGAAGACCCACATTCCCGATTTAAAAACTTACTGTCAAGGCGTGCTAACAAAGCCTGCTACAGTGACATAGATGAACACAGGCATGACACGGTGAAGTAAGTGGGAAGTCCAGACACAAATTAGATTTACAATCAAGTGATTTTAAAAAAAGATGCCGTGGGACCAGCAGGTGGCATGGTGGTTAAGGTGTTGGAATTCCCACATGGCTGACCATGGTTCGAGTCCTGGATCTGGTGGCTTGCTTTCTCACTCTCCCTCTCTCTCTCTGTCTTTGGTAAAATTCATGTGAAAAATAATAATAACAATAATAAATAAATAATTCTTTAAAGAAAAAAAAAGATGCCCTAATATTCAACAGGAAAAAAAGTCTTTTCCACAAATAAATGGTACTGGACAATGGGCTAGCCGCATACACAAGGACAAAGCTGGACCCTACATCTCACAACTCACCATATACAAAAAGAAACAGAAAATGGATCATAGATTTAAGTATAAAAACATAAAAATTTAAAGCTCTTTGAGAACACATAGGTATAAATCTTCATAATCTTGGGTTGGGTTATAGCTGCAGATAGATATACCACAAAAGCATAAATGACAAAAGAAAAAATAAACTGGACTTCATCAACCTGTAAAACCTCTGTGCTGCAATTTTGTGACCCAATCTAAAACTGCAATAAGGCCAGCAAGTGGTGGATAAGATGCTGGATTCCCGCATGGCTAACCCTGGTTCAAGACCCAGACCTTGTGGCTTTAAAGCCCTGACAGGCGTGTGTGAGCATGCCCCAAATCCCAGGAGAATGGAGAAGGGACTGCAGCATGGCCACCTCTTCTGGAGGCTGATTTCTCACTTTCCCTCTATGTCTCTGTAGTGAGTGTGCACACCCTCTGGCAAAAACCTGAGAAAAAAAAATAAAAGAGATTTTGTTATATAACAGTGTCACTGAACTTTGCAAATACTTTATTGGGGCCACTAGCACACTGTCAGAAAAGGAAATGCACCGGCCATTGTTTTAATCAGATGCAAAATAACCCCTAAGAGAAGATAAAAGGTGCAGGAATGAATGACAAGCAAAGCAGTAAATGCGTAAATATTAGCAAGTCTAAATGGATGCCAGCGGGCACAGTGGTTAAGGTGCTGGGCTCCCATACAGTCAACACTGGTTTGAGTCTGGGACCTGGCAGCTTGAAAACACGCCAGGTGCATATGTGTGCCCAAAACTGCGAGAGGAAAATGGCCAAGAAGGGACTGGAGTGTGGCCATCCGCCTCCGCCCCCGGGTGATTTCTCAGTTTCTTTCTCTCTGTTTCTCTGGTGAGCGCAAAAGCCTAAATGAATGTTTATCATGTAACACTTCTTTTAAAAAATCTATTAATTTAATTTTATCATTATTATTATTTTTAAATTTGCTACAGGGCATGTACACTCACCAGAGAGAGAGAGAGAGACAAAGAGATCAAGAGAGAAAGTGGGAAGCAAGCTGCCAGGTCAAGGACTCAAACCACAGTAGACCATGTGAAAGTCTAGAGCCTTGACCACCATGCTACCTGCTGGTCTGCCCATGTAACACTATTAATGACATCTTTTTGATTATGACAAATAAGACAATTATAATGCACATGTAAGAATAACGTTTAATGTAGGAGGGGCTGAGTGGTGTTGCAGTATTCAAAAATTTGTACTATCCAGGAAAAGTAAGTATTGGCAGATTTTGAAAAGCTAAAAATGCATTTGGAATTTTAATTATAATGGGGAGGGGGGAATAGAATTATTTCATTATCTTTTTAAAAAGGAAACAATCATGGGACCAGCAGTTGGTGTAATGGCTGTCGCTGGACTCCCATGTAGTAGACCATGGTTCGAGTCCCAGATCTAGTGGCTTAAACTCACGCCGGGTACGTGTGCATGCATGCCCAAGATCCCGAGAGGAGAATGGAGGAGAAGAGATTGCAGCCAGCATGGACTCCTGGGGTGATTTCTTGCTTTCTGTCTCTGTCTTTTTGGCAAGCGCATGTGCCCTAGAGCAAAAACCTCTCCAAAAAAAAAAAAGATAACAATCAGTAGGCAGGAGAGTAATATGAATAAAACATACTGACCATGTACTGATGACAACTGAAACTGGTGAAGCAGAAATTGTTTTGATTCTAATCAATACACTCTGTATGTTTGAAGCTTCCCATGATAAAAAAAAATAAAAATAAAGCTTTTTAAAAAATTTTTAGTTTTGTTATAGGGCATGTGCACTCACCAGTCAGAGACAGACAGTGAGAGAGAGAGTGATAAATCACCCCCATCCCCCAGGGAGTTGGCCATGTCAACAGTCCCTTCTCCTCCATCCCTCCCTTCTTTCAGGGCTTGGGCACACACACACGTGCCTGGTGTGTTTCTCAAGCAGCCAGATCCAGGACTTGAACCATACAGTTGGCCATATGGGATCCATCAGCCACGTGGGATCTGGCAGACTTAACTACCAGACCATGGAGCCAGCCCTAAAAAGCTAAGTTTTTCTTTCTTCATTCCTTTCTTTTTTCCTTCCTGATATATTGTGAAGTTACTAAGTTGAGGTCAGATAACGGTCTGAACTAATGTCTGCATTTCTGAATTTATGGAAATATTGTTGGCTATTATTCTTTACATGTTATATATTTCCATATATGAACTATATTTCAAAAGAAAAATATTCTGAAAGAACACAGATATGAAAAATATGCTAAAGATCGCTAACAACATTAGTATGACAATGTTAAAATCAGAAATTATTAAGTGGGAAAAATATTTTATTATGGTAAAAGGAAATTTAACTGTAATGTAATTTTATGCACCTAAGTACATTGGTTCAAAACATTAAGTAAAAATATTAGAAAGACAGTAAAACATAATGGAAAACTGTAACACACCTTTCTCAGGAATCAACAGATCAAGCAATCTAAAAATAAATAAGGATAGAGAGGATTTAAATAATAAAAAGATTATAAAATCTTCAATATACACAAAAATAGAAAATACAAACCCTTATGTATTTACGTACTATAACCCAACTACAACTACCAGAAACATCTTGGAATAGTTGTTTCATCTAGCCAACACTTCTTTGACATATTTGCTAGATTTCATTGGGGGAGCAGGATCTTATTAGTTTGCTCAAGCTGTCCTGACACTCGTTGATAATTCCAATCCCAATCAGCCTCCCGAGGAGACGCAATTACAGGCACACACTGGTGTATACAGCTTGCTGGGGTGTATTTTAAGGCAAATTCCACATAAACCATTTACCTCCAAATATATATGTTTTCTTATATAACAATGTCACTTATAGTAAATGAAATATACACAGGTATAGGACATTTGAGTACTATTAGCAAATAAAATCTATTAACTTAGCACTCACAGGATATTTATAAAAACTGACGAATGGCCAAGCCCCTAACAATTTCACAAAAATATCAACATGTACATATGCTCCCTGAACATAATTCGACAGAGCCGTCAGTTAATTTTTAAAAGGAAGATAATATTAGGAAACAGAAATAAAAACCCTGTCCACTCTTTATAACTTCAGGATTAATAAAATAGAAACTGAAATGACAAACAATGTAAAAAGATAGTTAAACTGAAACCATTGTGTGGTATTAAAAACAATCTTGCGCATATATGCCATTCATTAGACATAAACACAATAAAGAGAACATTAAACTAAACCCAAGGAAGACAGAGAAGAATTCAAGTAAAACCAGAAGTTTTTATAAAAATTAACCAAAAATAACAGAAGCAAATAAAGAAGAATAGTTTGGTATTTAGAAAAGAACCATTTAGGGACCAGCACATAGTGTAATGGTTATGTTGCTTGATTCCCACATAGCCAACCACAGTTTGAATCCCAGACCTGGAAGCTTGATGTTCACACTGTGGGTATGTGTGTGTGCATGCGTGCCCAAAATCCGGAGGGGAGAATGGAGAAGGGAGAAGGGATTGCAGTGTAGCCATCTTCGCGGGGTGGGGGGCTGTGATCTCTCTCTTTCTGTCTCTCTGTCTCTCCAGCGAGCACATGCAAACATCTGGGTTCGGATCCCTGGTCACCCTGTACACACTGGGGGGCCTGTGACCATGGTTGGCTGGGAAAGGTTGGGGGACAGCAGTGTGAGATCCTACTGGGAGTGGTCTCTATCTCTGTCTCTCTCACAAGAAGGTGGGGGATAGGAAAGAAGGAAGGAACTAACTTAAAAAGAGATAAGAGGCCCAGACTGGTGGCACAGCTGACGACAAAGCAAACCACATGCGAGAAGCCATGGCTGACAGCAGGTGCAGATGCCCAGGCTGGACCAGAACATGCTGGGATGTGCCTGTGCCGGTCTGGACGAGCTGCAGGGAAAGGGGACCCCGGCATGGCAAGACTGGCAAGGGTGCTCTTCACCGTGGGTAAAGTAAAACTGAAAGACACGCCCTCATGCCAGACGGTGCTGTGGCCAATACAGATCACACAGACTGCGGTGGTCCCAGGAAACTGCAACAGCGCCGACAAACTCCTGGCTACATGTTATATATTTCCATATATGAACTATATTTCAAAAGAAAAATATTCTGAAAGAACACAGATATGAAAAATATGCTAAAGATCGCTAACAACATTAGTATGACAATGTTAAAATCAGAAATTATTAAGTGGGAAAAATATTTTATTATGGTAAAAGGAAATTTAACTGTAATGTAATTTTATGCACCTAAGTACATTGGTTCAAAACATTAAGTAAAAATATTAGAAAGACAGTAAAACATAATGGAAAACTGTAACACACCTTTCTCAGGAATCAACAGATCAAGCAATCTAAAAATAAATAAGGATAGAGAGGATTTAAATAATAAAAAGATTATAAAATCTTCAATATACACAAAAATAGAAAATACAAACCCTTATGTATTTACGTACTATAACCCAACTACAACTACCAGAAACATCTTGGAATAGTTGTTTCATCTAGCCAACACTTCTTTGACATATTTGCTAGATTTCATTGGGGGAGCAGGATCTTATTAGTTTGCTCAAGCTGTCCTGACACTCGTTGATAATTCCAATCCCAATCAGCCTCCCGAGGAGACGCAATTACAGGCACACACTGGTGTATACAGCTTGCTGGGGTGTATTTTAAGGCAAATTCCACATAAACCATTTACCTCCAAATATATATGTTTTCTTATATAACAATGTCACTTATAGTAAATGAAATATACACAGGTATAGGACATTTGAGTACTATTAGCAAATAAAATCTATTAACTTAGCACTCACAGGATATTTATAAAAACTGCCGAATGGCCAAGCCACTAACAATTTCACAAAAATATCAACATGTACATATGCTCCCTGAACATAATTCGACAGAGCCGTCAGTTAATTTTTACAAGGAAGATAATATTAGGAAACAGAAATAAAAACCCTGTCCACTCTTTATAACTTCAGGATTAATAAAATAGAAACTGAAATGACAAACAATGTAAAAAGATAGTTAAACTGAAACCATTGTGTGGTATTAAAAACAATCTTGCGCATATATGCCATTCATTAGACATAAACACAATAAAGAGAACATTAAACTAAACCCAAGGAAGACAGAGAAGAATTCAAGTAAAACCAGAAGTTTTTATAAAAATTAACCAAAAATAACAGAAGCAAATAAAGAAGAATAGTTTGGTATTTAGAAAAGAACCATTTAGGGACCAGCACATAGTGTAATGGTTATGTTGCTTGATTCCCACATAGCCAACCACAGTTTGAATCCCAGACCTGGAAGCTTGATGTTCACACTGTGGGTATGTGTGTGTGCATGCGTGCCCAAAATCCGGAGGGGAGAATGGAGAAGGGAGAAGGGATTGCAGTGTAGCCATCTTCGCGGGGTGGGGGGCTGTGATCTCTCTCTTTCTGTCTCTCTGTCTCTCCAGCGAGCACATGCAAACATCTGGGTTCGGATCCCTGGTCACCCTGTACACACTGGGGGGCCTGTGACCATGGTTGGCTGGGAAAGGTTGGGGGACAGCAGTGTGAGATCCTACTGGGAGTGGTCTCTATCTCTGTCTCTCTCACAAGAAGGTGGGGGATAGGAAAGAAGGAAGGAACTAACTTAAAAAGAGATAAGAGGCCCAGACTGGTGGCACAGCTGACGACAAAGCAAACCACATGCGAGAAGCCATGGCTGACAGCAGGTGCAGATGCCCAGGCTGGACCAGAACATGCTGGGATGTGCCTGTGCCGGTCTGGACGAGCTGCAGGGAAAGGGGACCCCGGCATGGCAAGACTGGCAAGGGTGCTCTTCACCGTGGGTAAAGTAAAACTGAAAGACACGCCCTCATGCCAGACGGTGCTGTGGCCAATACAGATCACACAGACTGCGGTGGTCCCAGGAAACTGCAACAGCGCTGACAAACTCCTGGCGCTGGTGCCCCGTGGATGTCACAAACGTCCAACCCCAGGTAGTCCCAGCCGCCTATGTTGCCAGCTGTATGAGAGCACAGCACATAATTTTGTCCGCCTCACAGAACTTCATAAATGGCTGCTACTGGCTTATTTACTGTATTTCTTGTTATTTTATTTATTAAAAATCTGTCAGAGAGCACGTGTGTTTGCTAGAGAGAGCGAGAGGGAGAAAGCACCCTGCAATGGGGTATGGTGACCGCAGTCCGCCTCCTGGGGTCTTCTGCTGACTGGCCTTTGGAGCACCTGTGCCTGCCGTGTGGCTCTCCCTTTCTGTGGCCCACTGGTCACTTTAATGCAAACACAGAAACCACAGCATTAGAGAAACTATGGGTCTTGGCTGAAGGAGCCTAGCCTTTATTTTCAGGTAAGGCTCCACTGGTTTCCGTAATTCATTCCTATGGTGACAGTAAATACGTAAATAATTTTTAAGGTACAATTATTCCATCACAAACTGTATTAGAAAACACCGTTATTTCAGAGCAAGCAATACACGCTTTATGCACCACTAGGAACATCTCTTCACATGTGAAGAAGGCTTAGCAGTCTAGAAAGATTGGTCAGAGGTTCGTGTCCCTGAGAACATCACAGCTACGTAGAAGCTAGCATCAGTTGAAGATATCACCAGTGGTTCTTAAAATAATGTTTTTTAGGTTTTTGCCAAAGGGTGTGTGTGCTTGCTGGAGAGAGAGAGAGGAGAGGGAAAATGAGAAATCACCCACAGGGGGGATGGCCAAGGCACAATCCCTTGTCCTCCATTGTTTTCTTGGAATTTTGGACACACACTCAGTGTGATTTTTAAGCCACCGGGTGTGGAGCTCCAAGTGCAGCGCCTTAACCACCATGCCATCTGCTGGCTCCCCCTGGAATGTTTTAGCTTATTTATGGAGCCCTGGAACTTGGGGTACCGAAGCCCTTCACATCCTCTTCGTAGCCTCATTTAAACTGTCTGACATGGTACAGCATGTGTACGAAACTCAGGAATTCTAGTGACAAAATTAGGAAACCAAAGGCTGGCTCTTAGCTTTAACTCACGGTCGCCTTGACGGTCCGCTTTCTCTTACACCCCTTCATGCAGCCGACACATAACAAACACCACTGTGTCTTGGTCTTACTAACACAGAACAAACACAGTATGGCAACTGAACCTGCAGTCCAGGGATTGCGTTAAGTGCTTTAGTCTCAGAGTCTCAGACGCTACCAAAGGGGGACTGTACTGTGGACCACTGTCCCCATTTTACAGAGGAACATGTCTGAAGTCACACAGCTAATAAGCCAGAATTTGAACCCTCGGTGATTTAACTCTTAAACCCAAATTATTAACCATGCCCTCGCTGTTCTAAAGAAACTCACACTCTGATAAAATATATTCAAATGGAAATGAATAAATGAAAATGCAGAAGTAAATGCTTTCACAGACATTTAGGGCCATGGGAATTCCACGGATAAGATCACTAATTTGGCACACTCCACACAATGACTTTGAAAACAGTCTTGGAATGATAACCAAGTATCTGTTAGACTCAGAAACAGAGAAAGGGGCAGTCCAGGCACGGAAATCTGTCCAAAGGCTCACACTGTGAAGAGGCCCGGTGCTCAGAACCCTGAGAAACAGCTGCCGTGGAGGGAGAGGGGAGAGCCTCATTTCCTCCTGCAAGCTGGAGCAACACTCAGTTTTCCTTTTTCACAATGACCAGCAAGATGGCAGCGTGGAAAGCGGGCTGGCGAGGAGGGTCTTTGGAGCAGCCTGTTGGGTGGTATAGGGAGAGAGGCCGAGGTCTTCAGACAAGGCCCTGGGGGTGACGATGACCTCACAGAGCTGATGGTGATGGCTTTAATTAAAGTGAGACATGGGCTATCTGGAAGAAACTAGCTCTGGACTCACATTTTAGGAAAGAGATTACAAAAACTTTGCTTGAGGATTGGAAGAGGGAATATAATAGCCATGACGAAGACAGTCTGAATGGCAGGGAGCGTGTGATGCGGTGAAAACCTTACTGGGATTAGTTAGCCGCATCCACAGTAATGTTTCTGAAGCTAAGACTGACTTTCCATTATGCTCATTTCTTTGTGTAACCAAATGAAAATTCTTTTTTTTTTTTTTAGAGTTTTTTTGCTATAGGGAGTGTGTGCTCGCCAGACAGAGAGAGACAGAAAGTGAGAAATCACCCCCCAGGGGGGATGGCCACGCCACAATCCTTTCTCCTCCATTCTCTTCTCATGATCTTGGGCATGCATGCACATGCACCCAGCGTGAGTTTTAAGCCACCGGGTCTGGGATGCGAACCACAGTCGACTACGTGGGAGTCCAGCGACATAGCCATTACGCTAACTGCTGGTCCCACCAAATGAAAATTCTTGAGAAATGAACTATAACAATGGATTACTTGGGATGCCCATTGTGTCATATTACTTCAGTTATTAAAGGTAATCTTAAATCGAGAGGGATTTACACAAAGACCTAGGCAGGAGTACAGGCTAGCACCAGGCAGGCCCAAGCCCAACTCCAGCTATCACTTACCAGCTCTCCCGTCCAGCCGTGTATCTGCCCTTCAGCTACAATATCCTCACGTACTAGCGACAACATGGCTGCCAGCCCCTTGCACAGAGTGGGGGCTGCATTACCATTACATGCACTTCCCCCTGGCATATTCCTTAGTAGGGTAACTTTTATACTTACCTGTCCATTGTTTATAGAAGACAGTGATTCTTCAAACATTTCTACTGAAGTCCATTAATCAAAGAAAGTGGAACACATGGCCAAAAGAATTTGGTCAATAGTTTGGAGTCAGCACAGAATTCTAAACTCTTATTGTGATTACATTAATAAGCATGATGTACATACATAACCTTATTTTACTGTAAGATCACTGAGTCAAATGGGCATACGAAGAAAGTACGCAGCTTTATACTAAAACAGGGCCCCGACAAGGCTTCATGGCCACGAGGCATGTGGGTTAGAGATATGATAGCACGCTGCACAAACCATGCTGCTGTGGCAGAAGGTCAGGAAAAACCAGGACCACTCAACCTAAGACTCAGAAGGCAAGGACAATTTCAACCGTGAGCCCCCGGGACACCTATCCATGCATTGTCCTCAAAATGTGCAGACCTGCTTTAAGCTTAAAAAAAAAAAAAAAAAAAAAAAAAAAAAAAAAAAAAAATTTTAACATGCCACTATAGCTAATAATAATAATAATAAAGTTATAATTGTGAATCTTAATTTTAAAACTTTACCTGCTCTTTTCTTCTTGTCAGAAGCAGTGTCCAAAGCCGGTAAGAGTGCAGAGCTGCTTTTCTGACCATCGTGACTGCTCGCTCTGGGATCTTCCTCATCCGAAGAAAACGAAGAATGCTCCAAGTTCTTGAGTTCGTCATCCGCTTTTCCTGGTGGGCTGTTACTCCCTGTTTCGGGCGCCGAGGAGGTGGGCGCTGCAGAGGAGGCCCTCAGAAGTGGCGGGGGGCAGGACGAGCGAGCGACCTGGGGCCCCGGCCGTCGGGCCCGGCTAGGCATCCTCACCGCAAGGGTGGAAAACTGCTGCTTGGGTCCGGATTTCAGGAAGTCCAAGAAAGAAGCAATGAAGCCGGTCCTGACCTCGGGCTGCTTCTCCTCCACCTCTCTGATCTTCTGCCGCATCCTCTCCTGGTGCTGGTAGGCGTCGTGGCAGCTCTCGGCGCCGGCGGGCGGGCCCGGGCCCAGGTCGGCTGCCCTTGGGCTCTGCCGCTTGCCGGGACCGGGCCTTCTCAGCGGTTTCTGCTGGCCGGCGTCATCCTCTCCGGCGGGGCCCTTTTTTTTAGCTTTCTTCTTCTGAAGGTTAAAAAGCACCAGATCGTGGTTCTCTTCCTCCGTCTTGGCACTGGCGGGATCTCCGGGCTGCGCCACAGCCGGCGGGAGTGCGCTCCTGCTCCTGCTCCTGCTCGGGGCGGCCGCACTGTCACCGCCCCCTGGGAGCTCACCCTCGGACATGGCGCTCTCACCGCTCACGCTCCTACTACTGGAAACAAGCTCTCGGTTTCCGCCGCTGGCTACCATGCTATCAGCAGGATCCTCGCCGTCCTCCTCGGATTCCTGATGGGTAGCAGGCTGTTTTTTGAAAGGGTCAAAACTTGGCTCCTGGGCTTCAGGACTTGCACCGACTGTCGCAGAAGTGACTGTCGTCGGTACGGCTTGACCAGGAGCTTCAGTCTGCGGCTGAGAGTCGAGCATCACTTTGGACTGAAGGGTGGGTGCAGACGACAGGTTCACAGCAACCTGATTTCCACCTAAGGAAATGTCATTTATATTCTGGGGCTTTCCGACTGCAGCTGCGATGGAGCTAAAATCTGCAGTCACCTGCCTGACATCTAAAGGCTGCTGGAAGTGAGGCTTAGAATCGCCATCCTCAATGGCCTGCATGGTTTCACTTGAAGCTGACTTGGAAAAATCAGGTGTGACCCCACAAGCGGCTGCTGTGGCTGCAAAGATATCATCTACGTTGGATAAAATATTTCTTTCATCACTGAGAAGCATGGCCTCTGGGAAACATAATGATCCGAGGGAAACAAACTGATTCTTTGAATCGTGTTGGTTTGTTTCACTAAAATGGCCCTTTGTTGTTAGATGCTCTTGTTTCGAAGACTCAGAGAGGTCCATTTTCATCATCTCGGAATGCTGAGCATGGAGCTGCTGTTGAGAATGGTCACCATTGCTCTGAATGACGTGGCCGTCCATCTGAAGGAAAGGATGCACCATCTGTTGGGGGCTTTGGACACGCTGCACTTGTAAAGATGCCTTCACCTGTCCTAACCCTGCCTGTAGTATGGACTGCTGGAGAATCTGCAGGTCGCAGGCAGAATCCAGAAGAACTTGTGCATTAGGAAGAGCTGCGTGATGCCCATGCCCTAAATGGTTTGGAACGGGAATCTGAGATGAGGCATTAATTATTTGATCATGCTGTTCCTGGACCTTGGCTTCACGAACCTTGGATAGAAGAGAATGCTGCTGGCTCGAGTCTTTAGCATTCACCTGTATTTGTGGAGTCTGCATTAAGCTGGTTGCCTTCTTAAGATCAAGAGCTGTTGTATTATTGACCTGGCCAATTTGCTGGTTGAGCTGTGGGACTGACGTAGCCACGTTCTCTTCCTTTTTTGACCCTTGGAGAGCAATCCCAGCAACTTGATCTTCAAGACGGGCATTACTTCTGATTACGCTCTGAGAGAATCTGTCATCTGCCTCGGGTACCTTATAACTGGATTCCTGCGCACTGACGTCCCCATCAGACAGCCCTGGGGCTGACGACTCAAGAGACGCCTGTGGCTGCAGCCCCTGTAATTCTCGCGCTGGAAAATCGCCATCTTGCTTCGAGGTTGTGTAGACATTTGAGTCAAGTTTTCTTTCAGCGTAAGACTTTGGGTCAGGGGAAGGGATGTTGTTCTGTAATGTCTGACGATGAGCAGAGGATGCGAAGGATGGTGACTGGACAGCAGGAAGAAACTTGTGGGACTGTGGGGAGGATGGCCCTTCGGGCTGAGCACTCTGGGAAGAATGCACAGATATGTAGTTCTGGGTTGGGCTAGAATCTGGCAAATTCTGAGCCCGAGAGGCAGAAGAGTAAGACAGGGAAGGGACTGTTAATGTCAAGGACTGCCCTGAAGCATAGCTTTCTGGAGGACTAACGGCTGACAGAACTTGTGACTGAGATGAGAAACTGACCTGTGTCTGGCTAACTGGTGATAAACCCTGAGAATGACCGGATGAGTAACTCTGAGACTGACTGACCGCAGATGCACCTCTCGTGTGAGCAGGGAAATTCTCGTTTGTAACTGAGGACAATACCTCTGGCTGACTAGATGAGTAACTAAGGGTCTGGTTTTCTGAAGCTACAGTCTGAGATGACCCAGAAAAAGTCAACGTTTTATATAAGGGTGGCAATTTCTCAACTTTGCTGGCCCGATAAACCTGTGAATGAACGATAGATGGCACATTATGTGGCTGAACTAAACCATAATTTTGGGACTGACTAACTGATAACAGGCTTGGTAGCTGCGCTGTGGAATAAATCTGTGCTTGGCCCGATATCACCGAACTCTGGTTGTGTAAAGGTTTGCAATAGCTTAGTGTTTGCATGGGAGGAATTATACTTTGAGGTTTGGGGGGCTTAGTTGCCGTTAGTGGTTGTTGTGTAGAACAACTGTTTACTTTTGTAGTGGAAGGAGGATACCCTGACGATGGAGGTGCAGATGAGTAAGATGGAGCCAGTTCCACCGAGACCTGTGAGGCCTTTTGCTGCAAGCCCCCACTGCTCGACTGAGTGGAATCTCCAGCCGGGCTACAAGATAAAGATGGCTGCCTGGTTGTTTCCTGAAAATTAACTAGACTTGTGTTTGACAGGTAACCATGCAAAGAATGCCGGGGTCCAGTCAGTTGTGCTGGAACAGACTGGGTACCTGAAGGCCGCGGATGGTGTTTAATAACACTACATTCTCGAAGAAGAGCCCTTTCGATGGAAGCGGCAGAACCAGTAAAGAGAGCTGAACTGTAGGCTTGAGGAGTTGGCTGGGCTCCCCCAAGTGCAGAAGGCAACAAACTAAATTGAGGTTGTAAAAGATGGGGTGCAGACTCCTGAGCAGAGCGGTATGTTGAAGACTGCGGTGGCATGCTGTTACTTAATGCAGAACTGCCCAGGCGCTCAAATGCCAAAGCAGTTGGAACAGTTCCCTGGGAAGTCTTGATCTGTAGCAAAGGGTCGTGAGGACTTAAAATTCCGTTGGCTGTAGTGTTGAAATCTGAATCTTGAAGCACCAAAGGTGAGGTGGTGGTGAAGTTTCTATTGCTGAAGGTGGTGGGATGCTGATAAGCAGAGAGGGCAGTCGGCGGAAGTGTCCCGGTGCTTGGCAGAGGGCCAGTAACAAACAGCTCAGCTGCTGCTGAGGGATGCAGGCCTGCAAAGAGAAGGTATGGAGCTTTATACAGGGGCCACACAGTGACACACACACACTGACAGCAGTGACTTATGTGACCCTCAACCCATCACAATACCTATGGAAGATCAGAATTCAGAAACTTAGTTCTGCATGTAAACTTTGAAAATTATGTTTCAAATAGCTAACTTTCTTAAATAAAAAAAAAAAAGCAAAGAAAAAAGAATGATTTATTTATTTATTTATTTCCATTTGTTATTATTATTATTTTAAAAATTTGACCAGAGAGAGAGAGAAAGGGAAAGTGAGAGAGCAAGCTGCTAGGTCTGGGATCTGAAACATGGTTGGCCATGTGGGAGTCTACTTTCTACCCACCATGCCACCTGCTGGCTCCACAAATAGCTACTTTTCATAAAGCAAAAATAAAGTTACAATGGTACCAGCAACTCATACCTCGTACTCATCATATAAGCAATTTATAAGTAAATTTATCAGGTCAATGGAGAGGATAGTCACGGAAGCCAGAGAATTCACCACCACATGCTGCTGGAAGGTATTTTGAATCACGATCACGCTAGAATGGTAGCCTCCAGCCTTCCAAGGAGGTGCTCCTCCTCCCAGCCCACTTTTTTTTTCTTCCGACTGATGTTACTTGCATGTGGATATGCTCATCTCCATTTCATTCTTACCTCCCGCTCAGAGTACAGCAGTTTAGGTCCAGATTAATATGTTCACAAAGCCATCACATTTCTTTTAAGTGGCCATATAACAGTAAAATCTATGGCACTTAAGGGAAAAAAAAAAAAACAACACAATAAAGAAAGTCTGACTTACTAACCTGAGAGTCCAAGGCCTTTATGAAGGCAATTCAATTATGAGGCCAGATACAAATCACAAAAATTAATTACAAAAACTGAAACCTAAACAAACACAAGAAATTTAAAAAACAAACTGTACAAGATTAAAAACACTTTACAGAGAGTGTTGGATCATCCAAATATGCCAGTGGCATGTCTTCTTCCAAACAAAACCTTAAGAAAAAGCCACTATGCCATCCTCTTAAAAAAAATAAAGTTTGGGCCCACAGGTACTGTGATAGTTAAGGCACTGTACTTCCACATGGCTGATTATGGTTCAAGTCCTGGATCTGGTGGCTTGAAATCATGTGGGCACATGTGTATGCATACCCAAAATCCTGAGAGAATGGA
>NW_006159476.1:788772-804499 GCF_000334495.1 Tupaia belangeri chinensis | reverse complement strand
CACCCCCTCTAGGGGGTGATTTCTCATTGTCTCTCTCTTCAGTGAGCACAAGTGCCCTATGGTAAAAACCTAAATATATATATAAATATATATATATATACTTACACATACACACACACAAATAATTTTTTTTCTTTTTTTTTGGAGAGGTTTTTGCTATAGGGCGCGTGCGTTCGCCAGAAAGACAGAGAGAGACAGAGAGACAGAAAGTGAGAAATCACCCCCCCAGGGGGGATGGCCACATTGCAATCCATTCTCCTCCACGCGCCGGTGTGAGTTTAAGCCACTGGGTCTGGGACTCAAACCACAGTCGACTACATGGGAGTCCAGCGACATAGCCATTACACTAACTGCTGGTCCTCACAAATAATTTTTGAGGAGAAACTATTAAAAAGTGAAATAAGAAAAAAATGAAGTAATAGAAAAATACATTACTTTGGACCTTGTAATGACTGCTAAGCACAATGTAATATATCTGTCCTTGGTATCTATGGGCGACTGGTTCCTGGACTCCTGTGGATACCAGAACTGGCCGGTGAACAAGTCCCTACAGAATATGATGGAGAATGTGCACAGAACCTACGCACACACTCTGTGCACCATAAGTGAATGGAAACCTGGTGCGAAGCCTATGCAACTGCTCAGTGCACGAACTCGCTGCAGTATTAGCATGTGGCAAATTCCAGTTTTGCTTTTTGGAGCTCCCTGGAATTCTTTCTTCTGAATATTTTCTGTTTTTAAAATTTATGTCTTTCTTTCTCCCAGGGGCATGGAGTGGGCTGCACTCCCATGCAGTTCCAGCTGCACTGCACAGTGCCACATCCTGGCCCTCTGCCTCATCTGGATCCATGGCTGGCTATACACCTAGATGCAGAATCCACAGATGAGGGTGGACTACATCAGTTTGTAAATGTTTCCTTTTAAATAAATATTTACTGTTAAGAAAAATGTGACACCACTAATGATAAAAGGAATCCCAAGATTACTTTTTACTACATGGGCTCTGTATCCCTTACTCAAAATGCCAGGGACCAGAAAGGTATGTTTTTATTTTAGAATATCTGCACATATGCAATGTGCTATGTTGGAGATGGAACCAGAGCCTACATACAGAATTCATGTCTGTTTCAGACACACCTTATCCACATAATCTAAAGATAATTTCATACATTATTTTTGTATCACAGTGTTTTTGATCACAACCACATGAGCTCAGGTGTAGAATTTCTCAATTGTGGCTTCATGTTGGTGCTCAAAATTTCAGATTTTAGAGTATTTTGCCTTTTTTAGGGGAGGAGATTTTTTGCTATAGGGCACATGTGCTTGCTGGAGAGACAGAGACAGAGAGATAGAAAGTGAGAAATCACCTTCCGGGGTGATGGCCATGCCGCAATCCCGTCTCCTCCATTATCTTCCTGGGATCTTGGACACATATGCACATGTGCCCAGCGTGAGTTTGAAGCCACCAGGTCTGAGACTCAAACAGCAGTCGGGAGTCCAGTGATGTTAACTACCATGCCATCTGCTGGTCCCTTTGCCTTTTTTTTTAAATGATAAAACACATGTGTATGGGAAGGAGAAGGCGCCCATGACGAGGTCCCGTCGTGCTGTGATCCCGTGTGCCAACCCGCTAGCTCCACAGTGCCCTGACTGCCCATACATGCCTAGCATGTGTTTCTGGCCCGCCCATGATTGAGCCCATGGAGGCCATGTGGCCCCCAGCACTAAAGTGTGCTACCCTTACAATGGCTGGGCCTAGGTCATTTTGGACTTCAGATTTTTGAATTAGGGATGCTTAACCTGTACTACCTACCAAGCTTGACTGAAGTCACTAAGGTAAATAAAATTTAATCTCTGCTCAAGTAGAAGAGTAACAACCCAGACTGCCACATATAAACTTTATATCAGAATTTATCTTTAATAATTATCTACCCTTTAGTGTTAATTTGCAACAGTTCAGAGTGCTAAAACACAATTTCTGCCAGGAACAAAATCATGAATTTGTCCACTTAAAATTGCGAGGAATTCCTGGTTTTAAAGTTCACTGGATAATCGACAATTAACACCACTCACAACCACATTACCATAATAACAAGGCCATAAAAAGTTCAGTTTTGGTCAGTATTTTTACAGGTCGTAAACATTCTGAGGCAGTCACCTGTCTGCCAGGACGGAGCCCGGAACTGCGGTAAGGGAGTAGTAGTCCCCGAGGCAGCAGCCTGGGCAGGCCTTAACGGAGTAGTTCCCGAGGCAGCCTGGGCAGGCCGTGGTTCAGCGGCGGGGAGGAAGTCCATCACGGCGGGCTCTTTAGCGTCGGTGCTGGCGCTATCCACACTAGTGTCAAATATTCCGGGAAGACCTACATTTGAAGATAAAATAATCCTGATCTAAAACTATATACTTACATACAATTACATTCCTGACCCTACTTATAAGGAAATTTCTGAAAATAGAGGCCAAAACATTCTGTAACTAAATGTTTTTGTTTTGAAAATAGCAAACATTACCTTCACTAAGCATATTTATAACTTAAAATCTCCAAGGATGCATGAAAAAAGAATCTCTTAACTTCAGATGAAGAGATTTTAAAAGATTAAGAAAAGTTCACTTGGGAACCAGCAGTTAGCATAATGGCTATGTCACTGGACTCCCACGTCGTCGACTGCGGTTCGTGTCCCAGACCCGGTAGCTTAAAACTCACGCCAGGCACATGTGCGTGCATGCCCAGGATCCCGAGAGGAGAATGGAGGAGAAGGGATTGCGGTGTGACCATCCCCCCTGGGGGGTGATTTCTCGCTTTCTGTCTCTATGTCTCTCTCTGTCTGTCTGGCGAGCGCAAGCGCCCTATAGCAAAAACCTCTCCAAAAAAAAAAAAGAAAAGTTCACTTAAGATTAGAGATTTTAATTATCTGTCAAAAATCAAAGTTTTAATCTCATTTGCCCATTTCCCATGGCACGGATACAAAGTCATAACCCAACATGTTAAAATGCAGTTATCTTCCTGCTCACTAAATGTACCCAGGGCCACAAGTACCTATGTCACTGGACTCCCACGTCGTCGACTGCGGTTCGTGTCCCAGACCCGGTAGCTTAAAACTCACGCCAGGCACATGTGCGTGCATGCCCAGGATCCCGAGAGGAGAATGGAGGAGAAGGGATTGCGGTGTGACCATCCCCCCTGGGGGGTGATTTCTCGCTTTCTGTCTCTATGTCTCTCTCTGTCTGTCTGGCGAGCGCAAGCGCCCTATAGCAAAAACCTCTCCAAAAAAAAAAAAAGAAAAGTTCACTTAAGATTAGAGATTTTAATTATCTGTCAAAAATCAAAGTTTTAATCTCATTTGCCCATTTCCCATGGCACGGATACAAAGTCATAACCCAACATGTTAAAATGCAGTTATCTTCCTGCTCACTAAATGTACCCAGGGCCACAAGTACTGCATGGGACAATTGTTACCGGCTGGCTGAGGCGTGGGAGTGTATCCGGAGAGCTGACGAGAGGCTGGGAAAGTCTGCCTCTGGAGATCTGCTTCAGACTGCGAGGCATGTCCGTCTTCGTAGCTTAAACTGGAGAATATTAAAAAAAATCAGTGACCGAAAACATACAACCCCAACCGTACATCAAATGATCTCCAGGAGAGCAACGATGAGCAAGGCCGAGGGTGTTGATGGGCTCCTGCCCTGCAGACCAGCAAGCCCAGCGGTCCACAACTCAGTAGCAATGGGGGCACGCACTGATGCTACACCAGAGAGAAAAGTTACACACGATGCTCTCCTTCACTCAACTTTATCTCAGACAGAATCCAGGGGAGTGGGAGGAGAAAAACCCTGGAAAACAGGAGAGTTAAATCCACTGTCTGAGCTCTACTGGCTCGCTGTATGATTAAAACCAGTGACTCAGTGACTGGCAGAACTATGTCCACGTCTGCATGAAAACGACCTGCTATGCAACCTCTAAAGCCCTGTAGTGTTCACATTCTGTGGCATATCAGATAATTCAAGTGAGCTAATAATTACCACTACTTCCTAATAACCCACCTAAAAATTCCAAGCTCAAATATTCTGAGAGAAATTCAGGTTTTTTTTTTTTCTCTACATGATTTTAATTCTGAATATTATAAACACAGAAAAATTGGAATAGTACAATGAACACCCATGCACTGGCCACTTACAAGTCAACAATCATTAACATTTTGTTACATTCATTTTTCTCTTCTTAAAACACACATTTTCTTCCTCTTTTTTTTTTTTTTAAATGAGGGAGAGAAATAGAAAGAAAGTTCTGACAGGGTCTCACGTCCTGATCCTCCTGCCCAGTCTCCTGCTGTCTCAGCCACTGTGCAAGTGGCACCTCTCAAGCCAGCCCCCACACTTTTAAAAAAAATTTTATTTATTCACTGATTTATTTTAATTTGACCAGAGAGAGACATAGAGAGCGAGAGAGACAGAAAGTGAGAAAGCAAAGTCATCAGGTCCGGGACTCAAACTATGGTTGGTCATGTGGGAGTTTCTAGCGCCTTAACCACCATGCTGGTCCCCCATACCACTTGAAGATAACTCATCGCTATCCTGACAGAACATTGCTAAATGTCTCTGAGGAATAAGGACATTCTCTTATATAACCAAATACCAATATTAGACTTCAAATTTAACAGTAACTCAATAATCATGTAATAAAGAGGTCATATTACAATTTCCCCAACTGTTGCCAAAATGTCTGAGATGTTTAAGCTCTTTCAAACTAAGAGCCAATCAAAATTCAAGAATTTAATTTGATTATGTCTCATTAACTTAAGATCCATGCTTCTACACTGCCCCAATCCCAAGTCCCTTCTGTTTTAATTTCATGCCATTGCCTCTTTTGGGGGGAATACAGGTCAACTGAACTCATGTGTGTAGATTTTTCCTCTCATCAATCTCTATGCATACTAAATTTAATATTCTTATTCCCACAACCTTATAAAGGCCTATTAGTTAGAAAAGAACAGAGACAGAATCAGTGGCACCAACTGTCCAAATGTGTTAACTGCCCTCTCTTCCTCCTTCAAGTGTGAAAGTCCAAGTACGTGGTACGTGGGGCAATGCTACCGGCAATTCCAGGATCAAGGCTTTGGTGGTAATGAAAAATGGAACCAGTAAGTACTTCAGTCAGCTCTCACAGTCTCATAAAAACAAGCAAAATAGTCAAAGAAGTCACTGCATGTCACCCAAGTTCTACCCATATATAATATTATCCTCTGTCCCACCCCAATCCTTAAAAACAAACAAACAAACAAACAAAACCCAAAACAACAACAACAACCAAAAAACCCCAAACTGTAAAGGTCACCAAAAACAAGGAAAAAAAAGCCTGAGAAACTGTTGTAGGCAAGAGGAAACAAGATAAAGGTACTATGGTATCCCTGGAAAGACAGAACAAAGCATTAAGTAAAACTATGAAAATCAGAATATATAATGGGCTTTAGCTAATAATAACATATCAACACTGGTTCCTCAATTGTAACAAATACACCACACCATGGCTGGTCAGAGTCGGCAGGCGACTGGCCCAGCCTTGGCAGTATAGGGGTAGCCTGCTTCCCTGCAGTGCTGGAAACCACATGGCCTGCCACAGTTCTAGTTCCTCAGTCCACGGAGGACTGACCTGCCGGGGCAAGGGCACCCAAGATCCCCACACATTAGAGGGCAGTAGGAGGGCATCAATCATAGCATGATTGGGGCACCCTCTAGCATGGATAAAATGATAGTAACAATAATAAAAACAAAACAGCAAACTGGATGAGGGATATAGAACTCTGTACTATCCTCTCAATTTTTCTGTAAATCTCAAACAATTCTCAAAAACAAAGTCTGGGCCTAGCAAGTGGCATGGAGGTTAAGGCACTGGATCCCACATGTTCACCGTCACAGTTCAATCTTGGACCCAGTGGCTTGAGAAACATGCCAGGTACATGTGGATGTACACCCCAAATCCCAACAGAATGGAGAAGGGATAGCGGCATGACCACATCCCATTGGGTGGGTGCTTTTCTCTCCTCCCTCCACCCTACCTGCTCTGCCTCTGTTTCTACCTGGTAAGTGTAGCTGTCCTCTAGCAAAAAATATAAAAATAAAAAATCAGTGATTACACAATGATGAGAATGACAGCATTAGGTCACATGAAAATGTCATTGTTTTATCTTTAGTTATACTCTATAAATGTCTATAGACCTAGCAGCAAGAGAGAAGCTACAAGGTCAGGATCCCTAAAGAAACTTTAACTTACAAAGGTCAAATTTAAACTCTGAAATATTAGACAAATCAAAGCAAAATACACTTACAATGAAAAATGCATACTTATTAAATATTTATTGAAAACTTATTATATGCTAGGTATGTGGAGAAAAAATACATGGTTCAAGTTCTACTATTAAGAAACACCCAAGTGGGCTGGCCCTATAGCCTAGTGGTTGAGGATCCAAGATCCCACATAGCTGACTGTTATTCGAATCCCATCCCCAAAGGCTTGAGAAACCTAACATGCTAGGCATGTGTACATATGTGCCCCAAATCCTGATGGGAAGGAGAAGAGACGGCAGCATTACCACATCCAATCGGGGGATGCCTTCTCCCTGTCCTTCCTTCTGCCTCTCTAGTGAACACACACGTTCTCTGGGAATAAAAAAAAAAGAGAAACAGCCAAGCTAACTGCCAAATACTAACAATAAGCAAAACAGAAATATTTAATATTAGGGACTGATAAGTTCCATGAAGAAAATTTACTCAGCAGGTAGAGCCTGAGAGTGACAGGAGGATAGAAGTAATTTTTTTAATAATTGAAAGTATAACCTTGGGCTACATCGCTAGACTCCCTAGTTGACCACGGTTCGAGTCTCAGATCTGGTAGCTTAAACTCATGCTGGGTGTGTGTGTGTGTGCATGCCCAAGATCCTGAGAGGAGAATGGATTGCAGCGTGGCCATCCCCCCCACCCCAAGGTGATTTCTCGCTTCCTGCCTCTTTGTCTCTCTTTCTGGAGAGTGCACATGCCCTAAAGCAAAAATTTCTTTCTCAAAAACAACAACAACAACAAAAAAAACGCATAATCTTCCAGTATAAATGTTAAATTCCAAAAGACCCAACATTCTCCTTGAAATTCTTTAATCACTTGCTTTATGAAAACCAGAACAGCTTGTAATTAAGAGCAGCCTATACATTCACACTTCCTGGGTTCAAATTCTGCCTTTGCCACTTGAACAGTGTTACCTTGGACAAGTTAATTAACCTCTCTGTGCTTCAGTTTCCTGGTATGGGAAATGGATTAACAACAACACTTACCTCAGAGAGTTAGGTATCTCCCAGAGTGATACTTCCCAGAGTAATACCTCACAGAGTTAGGTATCTCAGAGACTTAGGTATCTCACAGAATGATACCTCACAGAGTCATCTATCACAGAGTGATACTTCACAGAGTTAGGTACCTCACAGAGTGATTCCTCACAGAATTGGATATCTCACAGAGTGAGGTACCTCACAGAGTGATACGTTACAAAGTGATACTTCACAGAGTTAGGTATCTCAGAGTGAGGTATCTCAGAGTGATACTTCACAGAGTTGGATATCTCACGGAGTGAGGTACCTCACAGATTTAGGCACCTCACAGAGTCATATCTCACAGAGTGATACCTTACAGAGTTATGTATCTCACAGAGTGATATGTCACAGAGTTAGGTACCACACAGAGTGGTATCTCACAGAATTAGGTATCTCACAGAGTGAGATGTCACAGAATGGTACCTCAGAGTGTTTTCTCAGAGAGTGATACCTCACAGAGTTGGATATCTCACGGAGTGAGGTACCTCGCAGATCGGTATCTCACAAAGTGATACTTCAGAGAGTTAGGTACCTCACAGAGTGATTCCTGACAGAGTGATATCTCACAAGAGTTAGGTTTCTCAGAGTGAAACCTCACAGAGTGATACATCATAGAATAATACCTAAGAGTTAGGTATCTCACAGAGTGATATCTCACAGAGTGATACCTCACAGAGCTGGATATCTCAGGGAGTAAGGTACCTCACAGAGTTAGCCACCTCACAGAGTGATTCTTCACAGTGTGAAATCTCACAGAGTGATATCTCACAGAGTTAGGTATCTCAGAGAGTTAGGTATTGCATGGAGTGAAATCTCACAGAATGATACCGCACAGAGTGATACATCAGAGTTAGGTACCTCACAGAGTGATACCTCGGAGAGTTAGGTATCTCACGGAGTCATATCTCACAAAGTGATATCTCACAGAGTTAGGTACCTTACAGAGTGATATCTTACAGAGTGATACCTCACAGAATGATACATCAGGGAGTTAGGTATCTCATAGAGTCATAGCTCACAAAACGATACCTCACAGAGTGAGGTATCTCACAGAGTGATACCTCACAGAGTTAGGTACCTCAAAGAGTGACACCTCAGAGTGAAGTGTCAATAGACAGCACAGGTAGGTAGTGTGCTTGCTGCTTTGATAAACGTGTCACAGTACTCAGAGCAGGAAAGCTCAGTTCTTCACCCTTTTTACTTTTCAAGCCACCAAACCATAATCTAAGATCCCAATGCACATATGTCCAGACTTCCCAACCCGCCTCTCTGGTATGGTCGGGTAAGGACAAATACTTTGTGGAAAATGGAAGTGCTGGAATAAAGAAAACTTTAAATCTGGTGATCAGGAAAGGCTTCGAGATATTTCAACAGAGATGAAAACTCCAAGAAGCCAACACCAAAGACACCCAGGTTGGAGGTCTTTGTGGTCCCAGGACAAGCAGCCTTAGTGTCACCTAGAATCTTGTTAAAAATGCAATTTCTGGGACCAGCAGATGGTGTAGTGGTTATGTCACTGGACTCCCACGAGTCAGCCTCAGTTCGAGGCCTGGAACCAGTGGCATAAAACTCACACTGGGTGTGTGTGTGTACGTGACCAAAATCCCAAGAGCAGACTGGAGAAGGGATTGGGGCGTGGCCATCCCTCTAGGGGGTGATTTCTTGCTTTCTGTCTCTCTGGTTGAGTGCATGTGCCCTATAGCAAAAATCTCTCTCTCAAAAAAGCACAATTTCTGGAACTCCACCCCAGATTTGTTAATTCAGGAACTATGCAGCTGGGTTCAGCAAACTGTATTTCCACAAGCCTTTTGAGTGGTCTCAAAGACCACTGACCTTCCTCAAGGTTTGGTAAGATCAAGGATCGAAAAGGAAGAGAGTACTCAAACCTGTTCTCCCCTCAGGACATCTGCACAGGTTGTCTCCTCAGATGTCAGGAAAAGCCACTTCCGGGGAAAACTTTCTGTTTCTGTATTTGATCACTTGCCCAAGAATGTAAGCTTCACAAGAACAGAGATTTTTGTCTAACTTACTTGTCACTGAATCCCCAATGGCTAGAAGAGTTGTATCACATGTATTGACCAAAACAAACTAATGCTTCTATTTATATAAAAAATACACACTTCAAGACATGTTGTACACAATAGAGATATATTAATCTTTATTTTTCCATTAAAAAATTTTTATTAGCTTCCCTCTTATCTGTGATTTCACTTTTGGTGCTATTACCCAAAGCCCAACGATATAAAATGGGAAATTCCTGAAAAGAACAATTCATATTCTTAAAAATTCATACACCATCTTGATTGGTACAGTAAAGTCTGGCACCACCCCATTCCGTCCCACTTGTGAAGGGCATTGCCCCTTTGTTCTCCGAATCATGCACTTGCCACCCACCCATTATGCAGTGGCTGGTCCATGCTGTCAGTCGCTAAGGAGCTATAACTGTTATCAGAGGACTGTCAGTTTTCAGATCTGACTGTCACAATATCCCAATGCATGTGTTCAAGTGACCCTCACTTTACTCAGTAATGGTCCCAAGAAACAGAAGCAGCGACGCAGGCTCATGGCTCTGGCTGTTCCGTTTTATTGTTAGTGATGGCTGTTAACATCTTACTGTGCCTAATTTATAAAGTAAACTTTATCACAGCTGTGCATGTACAGGAAAAAACTTAGTATTGATATATACAAGGAGACTTTCAATGTCTGTAGGGCCAGCCAGTGGCACAGCGGTTAGGGCAGCTGGATCTCACGTGGCCCACTGCACAGTTCAAGTTCGGGACGTGGTAGCTTGAAAAACATGCTAAATTTAAGTGCCCAAAATCCCAACAGGAGAATGGAGGAGAGGGATCACAACTGACCGTCCCCCCAAGGTGCTTTCTCACTCTATTCCCTCTCTGCCTGACTTTGGAGAATGCATGTCCCATTATAGCAGATCAAACAAACAAAAACCAAATCACTCTGTATGAGGAGAGTAAGCTGAAGATAGGAAACGTTAAATATGACTAGTTAGTAATCTACTGAAGTTATTCAAGCAAAAATAAAGATGGCTTAGACATGCAGGAACAGTGGAAACAAGTTGATTCAGAGTATACCTGGGTGCCATACAGCAGGGGTGCTGACCCTGTGGCACAGCGATAAGCACTGCTCAAGATCAGTCAGATCCCACGAGGTGATGGCAGTTCGGATCCTTGGCCCAATTAGCCTGAAACATGCCAGGCCCATGTGTGAGTGCACGAGAACCAATGGGCCGGAGGATGGGGACAAGAGGATCACAACGTGACGAGACACCCCGGAGGGTCTCCTCCTTTCTCACGCTCATGTATATGTGCATGTACATGTACTCTATCAAAAATAAAAGTCTATTCATTAAAAAAAAAAAAAAAAAAAAAAAGCCAGGTGGGCTCAGTGACTAGCACGCACAGCTCCCAGAGAGACTAGGTGGATAAAGGCATGGCTTATGGGGATGGGCCTCGCTTGAGAGGCAGAGGTGGGACAGCTGGGGGAGCAGTCGGTTAAACGCTTGTGATCTATTCAAATAAAAGGTCAAAAAGGTGGCTGGGTATACGATCAGGTGCTCAGAAAGGCACCTAGGACCTTGGGCGGCAGACAGCTCTGGGACTTCTGGGACTCTACTGAGATGGCTGGGAATGGGCATGGAGGCGTGTGCTCACGAGAAGCAGGAAAGGGACAAGAGACAGCTTGGCCCCAAGCTCCGAGGAAAGGATGACATGTAGAGATTAGACAGAAGAGAAATGAAAACCAGTGAAGAACAGGTCAAAGCAGCAGACCAGATAGGTAGGAAGGACACCAGGAAGTGAAAGGCCACGGTCCACCGTGGCGAACACTGGAATAAGCAGATTAATGTCCCCAAGGTTTCCAGGCCAGCCTCCAGCTCACTTAACCATAATGCAGGTGGATTTCAGCACCGGACCGCCTTCCGGTGAAGCAGTGCAGGACAGGGCTCCACTGGAAGGCTCCAGACCCATGTGCCCAGGTTGAAGTCCACCACTTGCTGGCCACATGGCTGCAGGTTTATAACTGAGTCTCTGCACCTGTTTTTGCATCCCTAAAAGGAAGATAAAAACACTTATTTCAAAAGATTTTTGTGAGGATTACATAAATCAATGTGTGTGTATGTGTGTGCGTGAGAGCGAGAGAGAGAGAGAGAGAGAGGAGAGAGAAGAGTTTTAAAGCATTAGCTAGCACAAAGTAGTTACTACCTAAACACCACCTACTGTTACTTCCAATATTCATTGCTATGGAAAAATAGTTTCTGAACTCAACACAAGTTTGTCAGAAATGACATTTCATTAATTTGGGGATGTCCTTTCTCCTTACAAATTGTGATCTCACAAGATCTTTCTCCAAAAGTCTCAAGGGAAACTACTTTTCGAATGTATTCAAGCAAATGTTGTTCATATAGAAGTTGATCCTTTTTACAGAAGCAAATCATGATTTTGTTTTGTTCTAAATGCTAGAGATACAGAGGGGCTTCTGTCAACAGGGCCTGGCCATGCTGCAATTTTAGCTCCTCCTCTTCATTAGATCAGGATCGTGGGTGGGGCCAGGGGGCAGGACTCAAACCCCAGTCAGGCTTGTGGGTTCTGGCTTCCTCTACACAGGAACCAACCACTGCACTATGGGCCAACCCTATTTCGTTATTTTGGATAGTACCAATCACACTCATTACACACTCACATTGTAATCAGAAAAAACGTAGGTGCCAATTCAATTTTGTTAAAAGAACTATTTGATTCAACTTCATTTATTTATTTATTTATTTATTTATTTATTTATTTCAATTCAACCAGAGAAGGACAGAGTAAGAGTAAGAGAGAGAACGTGAGAAAGCAAGCCACCAGGTCCCGGTCTCGAACCACAGTTGGCCATGTGGGAGTCCAACACCCGTAACCACCATACCCAGTGCCTATTTGATTTTAAAAATTGGTGGCAAGGGGCTGGCAGATGGCATAATGGTTACGTTGCTGGACTCCCATGCAGTCCACCACTGTCTGGCGGCTTAAACTCATGCTGGGCATGCGAGCCTTCATGCCCAAAATCCCGAGAGGAGAATGGAGAAGGAACTGCGTCACGGCCATCCCCCTAGGGGGTGATTTTTCACTTTCTGTTTCTCTTGCGAGTCATGTACTTTATGGCAAAAATCTCTCTTAAAAAGAAAAAAAAAAAAAAAGCAGTAGGTGGGATCAGTTAGCGTAATGGCTATGTCGCTGGACTCCCATGTAGTCGACTGCGATTCGAGTGCTGGACCCAGTGGCTTAAACTCATGGTGGGCACGTGTGCGTGCATGCCTAAGATCCCGAGAGGAGAATGGAGGAGAAGGAACTGCAGTGTGGCCATCCTCCCTGGGGGGTGATTTCTCACTTTCTGTCTCTCTGTCTCTCTCTGTCTTTCTGGCGAGTGTACATGCCCTATAGCAAAATCCTCTCAAAAAGAAGAAAAAGGAAAACAAACAAACAAACAAAAATGTGGTAGGAAAACCAGATGTACAAATTAGAAAGGCAAAAGACAAAAACAAACAAACAAGAAATCTATGTAAAAATATTTCCCTGCAGTCACCTTCCGATGCATATTCAAATACAAACAAGATCTGCCACCACTGTGATGAACGCCCGCCTCTTCCTCTTCTGCACAAAATGGAAATCTCAGGTAGAGCATCAGACACAGGTTGGCAGGGTCCCAATGACCATCTTCTCTCCAAAATCATGCAACGCTACTAACAACACCCAAAACAACTCTTCAAAAGGCATTTCCAACTGCATGGCTGAGGGCGCACACTCTTTTGCACTTTCAAAGGCTGCAGTTCATTTGGTCCCTAAACTACTAAGAAAGGCACAAGTAAATGGAGACTTATCCCTGACCTAAGCACCTAGCAAGCACTATTTTAGAAATATTCAGAAATCTCTCCATAGCCCTCCTTCAGTAAAATGCTGCCGCTTCCTTTATGTTTCAATTGTTAAAACAACAGAACTATCCAATATCTGATGGAGCTGTTGTATCCAAAAAGGTGTTAATTTAAACTCACGGAAAATTGTTTACCGTGTACTTTTCCAGCAACAGACAAAGATGCTGAATTTCAGGACCAAGCAAAGACAGACACTACAAAGTCAGATCCCATGTCAGTAACAGCATCACTACCATCTGTCAGCTTCTGAATAGGTTACAAGAAATGAGGTGACAGACAGGCTAATTCTTTATGGCTAAGTACCCACATTACGTCATCACAGCCAATATTCATTCACCTTCAGTGGAAATGGCCACAAAGGGGGAAAGAACACCCATTGGACACCTGGCTTACACAAAAGCGCTTATAAACGTCGTCGTATGGATGAGCTTCTCATACACGGGCTGTGGAGACTTACAGGACAGACTTCGGATGTGGCATTTCTTTCTTTCTTTCTTTCTTTTTCTTTTTTTTTTTTTACTCGCAAAAAAGACAGAAAATGAGAAATCACCCCGCCCCCACCGGGGGGGGAGGCAGGAATGGCCACAATCCCTTCTCCTCTATTCTCCTCTTGGGATCTTGGGCATTCACGCACACGCGCCCAGCATTGAGTTTAAGCCACGGGGTCCAGGACTCCAACCACAGTTGACTCTTACATGAGAATCCAGCAACATAGCCATTACGCCAACTGCTGGACCCTCAGATGTGGTATTTCTAATGCACTGTAATCAGATGACACTCACCGGGTTGGAGGAATGAAATGCAGTGCATTAAGAGTGTGCAGCCCTGGACAGAGGCCTGGTCCTCCCACAAGGTGTCATTAACAAAGCAGGCTGGGAAGGAGGAGCCTGGTTTCCAGGCTGTCACGTGGCTGACCCCATCCCCTAAAGCCCAGTTCTGGGGAGGGGGTAGCACTTAAGAATCAGTAACTTCCTGTAAAGGTAAGATGCAGCCCTTAGGTTAGGTGCTCCAAGTCACTGACTTACTGATTTCAAGTGTGCTTGGGAAGAAGTCATTCGCCTTACTCTGATCACATTTGGAAAACATGACAAATAGATTTTAAGCTTCTTGCCTCAGAAGCAGTCTGCTAAAAAAAAAAATCGCAAACTAGGTAGTGTTTCAGTTTAATAGACCCAATAAAACATTTTACATTTAAAACATAAAAAGCCGCACTCACACCTATCATTGCGGGTTTGCTGAAGTACCTTTAACTTGTAAATTGTGGTATTCGATGCAAAACTACTTGAAAAATGGTAAATCACCTCTAAGAAGAAATATTGGGAGATGTGCCGCACGAGAAGCAGTCTGCTAAAAAAAAAAAATCGCAAACTAGGTAGTTTCAGTTTAATAGACCCAATAAAACATTTTACATTTAAAACATAAAAAGCCGCACTCACACCTATCATTGCGGGTTTGCTGAAGTACCTTTAACTTGTAAATTGTGGTATTCGATGCAAAACTACTTGAAAAATGGTAAATCACCTCTAAGAAGAAATATTGGGAGATGTGCCGCACGCCTTGCATAAAACTCCTTACAATGGCGTACTCTTACATACCACAAGATCATTGCTATTTCTGAAAGGGTTCCCACGAAATCAGCTCCAAACTGGCACCTCGCATTCCTATTATTATTTATCCCAGTTCTTTTAAACAAAGGGCCCACATTTTTCTAAGAAAGCTCATTTCCCTGCACTTGAAGCAAATTTTTCTGATTCTTTCACAAGCAATTCACGGTAAGATCAAAGACAAAGACCAGCTTCTCTTCCCACACAGTCTCCAAATCCCGAACGTGCAACTTCCACAAACACAAAGATGGAACGCTGTGATACATAAAGTAGAAAAAAGTTCAGTTCTGCCCTGAAAATAATGAAGACATCTGATGAGATCATAAAGCCACGAAGCTTCCTGTTGGGAGCTGAGGATGAAGTCACGGGCGACCCAGGGTGCCCTGGCCCTGGCAGCCGGGCTGCACCTAGCACACTCAGCATTGTGGGGAGAGGTGGCTTTGGAAGGCCAGCTCGAGGGCTCCGCCAGACCACGCCTTCCAGTTATCATTCAAATGGGACCGTTTGACCGGGTGGCACGTCTACATGTTTCCCGCGAGCTTAAGTAGCGAGCCGGACCAAAGCGTGCGGTTCCCTCGCTCTGGCTGCAGGAGACGAGCCAAGGCGTGCACTTCGGCGCTCGCATCTGTGGCTTTGGGGACCCCCCGCCCCAGTTCCTCCCTTCTCGGTCACCCCGGGCACCCAAGGAAAGAAGAGTCCCCACTTCCTGCTCTTGTTCCAGGGCGAGAAAACCCAAGAGCAACTTGGATCGCGTGGAGAGAAGTCGCTCGATCGCGGCTCCGCGGCAGACATATGTCACCCAGCCCCGGGCGGTTCGCGCCCCCCGCCCGGCCCCACGGCCCCACGGCCCC
>NW_006159476.1:761429-787127 GCF_000334495.1 Tupaia belangeri chinensis | reverse complement strand
GAGCCGGGGTTGTGCTCGGCGGTTCAAATGCACACCCGCTACTCCGGCCGCCGTGCAAGGCCGTCCCGGGGCGCGCGTTCATCCCCGCCCGCCTCGGGGCCTCGCTCGCTCCGCATTTCGGAATCTTCTACCCCAAGGTAGGCAGCGCCGCTGCACTGGCTAACCCAGCCGCCGTCTGGAGGACGTCCATTCCCGTAAGTTTGAACTCACGGGGCGCCCCGCGTCGGCGTCGTCTTGAGACTTGGGACCTCAGGAGGGCTCCGAACCCAAACGTGTCCCCTCCGGCCTCCACGCTTTTTGGTGTGGGGTGACTGCGACTATTCGAGGATCTTCTGTCGATTTCACACGTGTTTCATAATTCATGAGAAGTGAACAGCAGGGTGTTACAGGCATCGTCGTCCGGCCCTAGAGTGCACACGGAGAGAGAGCAGAGTTTATTGAAAACTTCCTTTTAAAATATTGGTGTAACACATGTGCTCAGCCCAGAAATCTGCCTCCCCCTCGAGATAAACCCAACCTGAAGGAGTAAGCAAATCTTACAGGACGGGCCTCCTGTAAGACCCGGGATACCCGGCCGGTTGATACGCTGTCCCCAGGACCGTTGAAAAGCAGCGGAAACGTGGAGAATACCTGCTGTCGGATCTGCGAGTCCTGCCCAGACTCATTTTGTCCTGGGCGGCTGTTTTCCTACTGGCGCCTACACCCGCTTGTGGCCATTCACTCCTTTCCCTAAGTCGTTCTGCACCTGTGAAGCTTGGAGCCGGCTCCGGGTGGGGAAGCCGGGACCTGAGTAGTCGTTATTTACAAATGAATTCGGTGGTGCGACCTTGCCAATTTGATGTTAATTACAGTTACTGGGGATGTCTTTGGAAAGTGGTTTTCTTCAGGGAAGGAATTTGCCACATAATCTGAGATCCTGCAGAGAGGTAACATAAATCTTCATTACGACACTTTTTTCTTCCTGCAGACTGGAAATCTGGAATCTAAATAAAAGGAACTAGTTTTCACAACTTGCTGTTATGAGCACAATTGTGAACACGAACGTTTGTCCCTATAGAGGTGTAGAGCCCGGTGGTGGGCTGTAGATGTTTTACAACACTCCGAGTGAGATGGCCAGGCTGGTACTGGGGGTGGCCCTGCGGGCAATACCAAGTGGCTGGCAATAAACCTTTACAGTCCTTCACACCATTGTGCACTTTGTTTATGTCACATAAATCAGAGGAAAGATATTAAGGGGAAATTTTAGTGAGTATTCTTAAATAGTGTTGCTCAGTCATCATATGTTCAGTGAACTTTCCTGAGTACCTAAACTAGCACAAGTACATTTCCAACTGCCCTTGCAAGTAACATTGAGAAATTGTGATTAGCGCTCTTTCTTCCATTCTGCTATAGGGGCGTGTCCTTGCCGGAGGCAGAGAAGCAGAGAGAGAAAGTGAGAAATCCCCCCAGGAAGAATGGTTGGCGGTGATCCCTTCTCTACTCTCTTCGGAATTTCAACTCGCGCTGTGCCATTTGTCAAGCCACTGGGTCCTGACAAACTGGGCAGTCGGCCATTTGGGATCCAACTGTCTTAACCTCCTACCTGGTTGACCCCAAGTAATGCTATTTTTTTTTAAGGTTTTTAGGTGTGCTCTTGTGATAAGAGAGGGTTGGAGCGAGACAGTGAGAGGGAAAATGAGAAATCACCTTCCAGGAGAGATGGCCATGCCACAATCCTGTCTCTTCCATTCTCCTTCTGAGATTTTGAGCACACACACATGCCTGATGTAATTTTCTTTCCAGAGAGATTTTGATGTTAAGGCGCGTGCGCTTGCCAGAGAAACAGAGAGATGGAAGGTGAGAAATCAGCCCCGGGGGGAGGGGGGGATGACCATGCCCCATTCTCTTCCCCTCCAGTCTCTTCTTTGGATTTTGGGCGTGCATACACATGCACACGGCCTGAGTTTTAAGCTGCCAAGTCCAGGCTCAAACATCAGTCAGTCATGTAGAAGTCCACTACTCCACCTGCTGGCTTCAATTAATGTTATTTTTGATTAACAAATTATATTAAGTTTATGGGGTATAATGTGATACTTTGGCATATGTAAATATATCTCTTTAAAAATTTGTTAAGTGGGCCCAGCCACCAGGGCACAGGCTGGCCCAAGTGTGTTTAGCTCTGAAAAAAACACCCCCAACAGTCTTCCAGAGTGGCAGTACCGTTCTGCGTTTCTACCAGCAATGCAGGACAGTGACAGCTCCTGTGGCTCCACATTCCTGCCAGCCATTGGTGCCCTGGGTGTTCTTGCGTTCTCCCAGGGTGCAGTGGCATCTCGTTTGTATTTGAAATTCCCTAATGACATAGGATGGTGAACATCCTTTCATACGCTCAATTGCCATTTGTATATCTTTTCTGGTAAAGAATGTCTTCAGGTCTTTTAAATTGGCTGTTTTGTTACCATTGAATTTTAAGAGCTCTTCATTTATTTTAGACAGCTGTTCTTTATTTGATATGTCTTTTGCAAATTTTTTTTTCCCCAGTCTTTGGCTTGTCCTCTCATTTTCTCAATAAAAGTAATTTTTTTTTTTTGCTATAGGGTGCATGCACTTGCCAGAAAGAGAGAGGCAGAAAGCAAGAAATCACTCCCTGGGAGGTATGGCCATGCCGCAATCCCTTCTCCATTCTCCTCTCTGGATCTTGGGCACGCATGCACATGCACCCGGTATGAGTTTAAGCTGCCAGGTCTGGGACTTGAACCAAGGTCGACTACATGGGAGTCCAGCAACATAGCCAACATATGCCAACTGCTGGTCCCAACATATACTTCTTAAAATTACTTTTATCCAAAAAAGAAGATTAATGTTAACATTTGTGTATAATGCACTCCTAAACCTAAAATTTAAGGTGGTCTAAATGTTTAACATGATCTAAGTAGTATTTACTAGTAATTGGTGTTCATTTATAATACTTAGTATACTTAATATGTTTCTCTTAAGCTGGAAGTGCTATGTTACTCCTATAATTTATTATAAAATTACCATACTTTATTCTGATTTTTCAAATTTTGTATAGGTATAGGTCTCGGAAATAAATTTAGTTTTAAGAGGTTGTATATTTGCCTCAAATAATATGCGGTTAATTCTTGAACAATGCAGGGGCATCGACTTTTTGTATAGTTGAAGATCTGATATACGGGCCAGCAGGTAGTGTGGTGGTTGAGACACTGGACTCCCACATGGCCAGCTGTGGTTCGAGTCCCGGACCTGGTGATTTGCTTTCTTACTCTCTCTCTGTCTCTCTCCGTCTCCCTGGGGAGTGTATGTGCCCTGTAGCAAAGTAAAAAATGATGATAAATAAAATAAATCTATATTTATTTTTAAAGAGGTTTTTGTATACGACACATGCACTCACCGGAAAGAAAGAGAGAGACAGAGAGACAGAAAGCGAGAAATCACCCCCACCCTCTCCCCCATGGGGGATAGCCACTCCACAGTCGCATCTCCTCCATTCTTCTCTCTGGCGTTTGGGCACACATGCACATGTACCCACCGAGTTTAAGTCACTGGGTCCAGGACTTAAACTGCGGTCTACTACGTGGGAGTCCAGCGACATAATTGTTACACCATCTGCTGGTGCCAAATAAATAATTATTTAAAAAGAAAAAAAAAATCCTGCTATGGAGCCAGCCAGTAACATGGTTAAGGCACTAGATCCCACATGGCCAACTCCACGGTTCAAGTCCCAGATTTGGCAGCTTGAAAAACATGGTGTGTGTGTGTGTACATGCATGCCCAAAATCTAGAAAAGAAAATGGAGGAGAAGAGATTGTGACATGGCCATCTCCTGGGATAGGAATGATTTCTTTCTTTCCCTCTGTCTTTCTCTAGCAAGCGCACATGCCCGATGGCAAAAATCTTAAAAAAAAAAAAGACAACCCACCTAGGAGGTTCCAGGTTCATGCCCAAAGAACTCGAGTATGCTGGGAAGATGCACGCTCAAAATTAGGACTGGGCAAAACTGGGGAGCAGATTGCAGTAAAGGACCTCGCTGGGGGTACTCTCTCTGTCCTGCTCATGGAAGGAAAAAAATAAAGTTAAAAAAGACAAAGTGAAACAAAAAATGTGATTACTAATAGCTAAAATGTGATTACTGTTGACTGGAAGCCTTACTGATAACATACAGTTGGTTAACACACATTTCGTATGGTATGTGTATTATGTATTCTATTTTTGTAATAAAATATGCTAGAGAAAAGAAACTGTAATTAAGACAATCAAGAGGGCTTAGCTGCTCCAGAACAGCAGTAACCCTGCCTGTCGGGCTCGAAGCCCCATGGTTGACCACAGGTTCAGAACCCAAGATGGGCCTGAAAACATGCAAGGCATGTACATGGGTGTCCAGAAGAGCTTCTGGAAGGCTGGGGAAAGAGAAAGGGGATCACATGTCCACACACATGTTCTCTATCATGAAAAAGAAAAGAAAATGGAAGAGAAATTAATGAGGAAGAGAAAGTACATTTACCATATGTACTAGAAAAGACCTGCATTCAAATTGTTGAAGGGTCAACTGTATTAAATAGTCAAACTTGTAAAAAGGAACACTTTCACAAGTGCAGCTGCATTCCTTAAACAGAATGCCAGTCCCACTGGGTGGAAGAGACGCACGGTGACACCACGCTCTGCACACTGTTTCCAGAACCCCCCGCGAGCATTCACATGGAGCTTACAGGCTGGCCTGTAGTACGACATGCGGTTATAGGAAGAAGAATGCTGACATGAAACAAACGATTGTATTTACTCAGTATAAAGTTTACTTACATGTATAAAAAGTGTAACTGAAAGTCCACTGAGAACAAAGCACAACAGGGTTTTTGGGAAAACATGATTAAAAGTGTTGCTTTTTCCCTGTATTGGAAATACTGATGTATTTGTGCTGGATTACTTAAATTGTCAAACTAATTAGGGAAATATTTTTATACAACAGCAATGACAGAGGAAGCACACAATATAGAAGATTGGAGGAACAACAAGAACATGTCATACGTGTCCCAAAATGACCACATGGACAGGGTTTACAAAAGAATGAAACAAAAGTACAACCACAGAAATGCTAACTATTCCTCCAATGTATAAATGTCATGAGGAACATTTCAAATCAAATTAATAACTAATCAAATTAACTCACATTCAGTTGAAGTAAAACCATTATGAATAACAAAAAATAGAGCTTTTGTTAGCATTAACAAATCTGTTAGTATTAAAAAATGATCTCATGGTACTAGCCGATGGTGTACTGGTTACATCACTGGGTTCCCACATAGTTGACGAGGTTTGAGTCCCAGACCCGGCGTCTTAAAACTCACACGGGGGGACCAGCAGTTAGCGTAATGGCTATGTCGCTGGACTACCATGTAGTTGACCGTGGTTTGAGTCCTGGACCTGGTGGCTTAAACTCATGCCAGGCGCGTGTGCGTGCGTGCCCAAGATCCCAAGAGGGGGATGGAAGAGAAGGGATTGCAGCGTGGCCATCCCCCCTGGGGGGTGATTTCTCACTTTCTGTCTCTCTGTCTCTCTCTGTCTGGCGAGCACACGCGCCCTGTAGCAAAAACCTTCCCCCCCCCCAAAAAAAAGAAAAAAACTCACATGGGGCATGTGTGCATACCTGCCCAAGATCCTGAGAAGAGAATGGAGGAGAAGGGATTGTGGCATGGCCATCCTCCTGGGGGGTAGGGGGGGATGATTTCTCACTTTCTGTCTCTCTGGGGAGCACGTGTGCTCTATAGCAAAAATCTCTCTAAAAAAATGATCTCATATATATAAAAAGAGTATACAGACACATACAATATCTGAGAAATAGAAAAATATTGGTAGAATTTTAAAGGCAAACAAGAAATCGAAGATAAAGAGGACACTGTTCCCCAGTTTTTAACCGTTCTGAGTTTTCCCTTTCTCTGTAGATTCACTCAGAGGGCACATTATTGACAGATGCAAAACTTTGACACGGAGTTTGTGCTGACTTTTCATTTTTTTTCCCCCATTTTCAAAAGAGAACACTCTTTTTAGACTTAGCTGTCCTGCTGAGGGTGTAACATTGTATGTGTATTTCAAGTCTGATCCTTATACCCCATTCCATTCATTGCCTGATTGTAATGGAGTGGAAAAGTCATCTTGCTACACAGAAAACCTCGTGTCGAAAGCGAGGTAGTGGTCAACGCCAAGCAGTTGCCTAGAGAAGCACAGACCAAACAGATTGGTCAATGAAACAAACCCCACCCCACGTGATAACAGGAGTAGGAAGAGGGGCATGGGGTGGAAGCAGCCAGCTAGTCCAAGTGCAGGTGTTTTCCTTCCAGTTGTTACGAGCGTTGTCAGCAATGGTTCTACCACGTCTTCCTTGGAATACTGAAGACATCGGAGGCTCAGTAAATATCAGTGAGCTCACAGTCTTAAAGATGAATTCAAGATTCCCTCAAGTTACAGCGTGAGTTTTCACTACATGATAGCTGATAATCCAGCCTGCTGCTGGCACTCGGGGGACCCGGGTTCTGAAGCCAGCTCTGCAGTCAGATTTCTGGGAGTCAACAGAAGTGAACAAGCACATAGAGAGTTCAAACTGATTCAGTAAAAGATATGTGATTCTACTGTTCATCCTAAGTATTTCTCAAGAAGTCATAGACACATATGTAAGAGATCTACACACACGCATTATGTCTATGAAAAATGTGTGTGTGTTTCTCTTGCAGACTTAGCATGAAGGAACAAGATCCCTGGATTTCATAATTTGAAAATCCTGGGTAAATCTAGAGGCATGAGATGGAGCTAGAAAAGTGTGCCCACTTGTTTTAAGCCCAGCTCTCACCAACTGCTTAGATTTTGAACAAGTTATCCTTCTTTGCCTTAGCTGATTATTGCGAAGTAAGCAAAGTAAAGTTTGACTTTTTTTCCCCCCAGAGCGGCTGGTCATGCTACAGCCCCTTCTCCATTTCTCCCTCCTTTTGAGATTTTGGGCATGCATGCACCCACCCCTGGTGTGTTTCTCAAGCTGCCAGGTCCAGGACTCAAACCATGCATTTGGCTGTGTGGGATCCAGCCCTTTAACCACCAGGCCATGGGAACCTTCCCATCTCTAACCTTTTAAAGGGTATTAAAATAAGTGCAAAGGGCAAAGTTACAGGAGAGAAAGTGTTTATGTAAAACCAACATGTGACTAATAGCAGAATGTCTACAAGTAATGTGAATGGCTTTAAAAACCCACTCTTCCTAATTAAATTTAAATGGTGCTCGATGGATTTATTTACAAGCAACTAAAGAGAATCTGAGACTTTAGAAGGATAAACTCGTTAGTAGTCTACAATGATTAAGGTCTTACTTAATCTGCCTTAAGATCATGCTGTGTTAAGAGAGGCCTATACACTGACATTTGCATTGTAATATGTTTTATACTTTTTAATAAAAGAATTATTTAATTTAATTTTATTATTTATTTTAATTTGACTAGAGAGGGACAGAGCGAGAGAGCGTGGGACAGTGAGAAAACAAGCTGCCAGGTCCGGGACTCAAACCGCAGTTAGCCATGTGGTAGTCCAGCGTCCTTAACTACTACCTGCCAGCCCTACTTTATACTTTCTAAATGTTAAACTTGGAAGGAATTACCAAGTGCATGTGGGTTTACAGATTCACTTCTGTAAAAATTATAAAATAAAATGCATTTTATAAATGACCCTAAATAATAGGAAAACGCAATGCCTGGCCAAAATAATAAATAAATAAATAAAATAACAAGTAGAATTGTCTATTCTGTTTTTCAAAAGTATGTTATCTTTTGAGCTCCTACAAAGAAGAATCCAATTCACATTTCATGCACCCATATAAATTCACGCACACATACTCCAGAGGGTTAAGGCTTATTATACTCTGCTACATTCTTAAGGGACAACTGGCCATGTATATATGTTTAGAATAATAGACCAAGTATGGGTTGAAATAATAACCTATGATACTTTCCTTTTGTAGTTAGATTAAGAGATGTAAGAGGTTTCTGGTAACTTTAATCAATTATTTAAAATTTTTTATATTTATTTTTGCCATAGGCACATGTGCTTCGCAGAGAGACACAGTGAGAGGGAAAGTGAGAAATCACCCCCAGGGGGGATGGCCATGCCGCAGTCCCTTCTCCTCCATTCTCCTCCTCTACATGCACACGTAGCTGGTGTGATTTTCAAGCTGCCAGGACCAGGACTTGAACGACAGACCGCCATGTGGGAGTCCTGTGCCTTAACCACCACGCCACCTGCTGGCCCCTAATCAACATTATTTTAATAGCAGAAAAGTGAATGATCTTTTCCAGATTCTGTCAAGTTTCAAATTTAACAAATTTTCAAGATAAATAACCATATGCAGTTGTATAGGTAGATAATTTAGAAATAAAGATGGTAACATGGGCAACTTTATTTATTTTAGATTTTTGCCATAAGGCACCTATGTTCCTGAGAGACAGAGAGAGAGGGAGAGAGAGAGTGAGAAAGCACCCTCCAGAGGGGATGGCCACATTGCAATACCTTGTCCTTCATTCTCCCCTCAGGATTTTGGGCATGCATGCACATGCACTCAGAGTATTTTTCAAGCTGCTGTGTCCGGGACTTGAACCACAGACTTGGCCATGTGGTTTAAGCACCTTATACACCATGCTACAAGATGGCCCCAATGTAGACAACTTCTATTTTATAGCATAACAACCTTTGCAAATCCTAGTCATTGGAACCCTCCACCCTCTGAAGAGGTAACCCCAGAGCAGACACAGAAAACTATTGGCCTCATTTTCGATAATGAAGTATGACTAACAAAAAGTGAAGCTGTAAAACATAAATGCCGCACAATAATTTTAAACAGAAAACCTATGAAGACCACAGATTTATACTGAAATGTATCATCTGTAGTATTTCCAGCTGGAAAGGAAACCCAATACAGTGTACGGCCCGCACCGTGACTTTGAGTAATCTAATTAGAAATTCTCAGTTTTACATATCCCACACCAGAACTCGGCAATGTTATCTGCACAACTGATGCCAGCAGTTCAGTAGTTCTGTGTTATCTATGACGGATTTGTTGATCCACTGAAATACTAATTATAAAAAAGTGCTTTCTTCTTAACCGCAAGGATACGGAGCCAACGTTTCTTATCAAGCTGGCAGTGATCAAGTTCAGGTCCGAGATGCAAGCAGCATGTCTGTGGGGCAGACATATGCTCATTCCTCCTTCATTCCTTGAAGTTCCTCACAAGGAGCTGAATACACCACATATTTTCTGATTCAGGGAGAACAAACACGAATTTCTTACACTAAGATGGTGAGGTGAGTTTAATGAGGTGGGAGCGACATAGACTTTTTAAATACCCTAAAGCCTTTCGCTGGTCCAGGATACGGGGGTGGCGGAGAAGCACTGTGTTTCCTGGTCAGCGCCATGGCCTGCTCGTAGGAGGGTAATTCTGCGTCCTCCACAGAAGGTGGCATTGGAGACAAGACAGCCTCTTCTGGTCTCTGGGAAGTGATGGAGGGGGTGTGCCTGCCCCATCTCACGTAGATGGCTGAAGAACTAAGCAGAGAGAAGGGGTTAGGGCCAGGAAAGGCAGCCTTTTTAGGGTAGCATGCAATATTTTAAAATGCAACAATTTTGATATACCTTGAGCCCAATTTGCTGATACAATGACCAAACTATTTTACCCCCAGACTCTTAAGAGCCTTGGTATGGGGAAGGACCAAGAGCTTGGAAGTCAGACATGGTTTGAAACCTGCCCCTCTCGTTTCATAGTTGCAATCAATGCAATCGGTGTCCTTGTCTCTACTGAGGATGACAGCTACCTCAATTGAGCAGTTTTCTGTGGGTGGAGGAAGCTGCGGAGCAGAACTGCTGGCAGAGTCTGGCACACTGCAACAAGGACTCTTTTTCTACTCCCTCACAAAAATTTTCTAAGTATAATGTGAAACCCAGTCCTGGCTTTGCTAAAAGGAGGCACAATTCCAAGCCAGTCCCTCTCAGGATTTTGGCAAGTATGCACATGAATCTGGCGTGAGTTTCAAGCCACCAGGTCAGGACTCAAATACAGTTGACCAGGTGGGCATCCAGGGCCTTAACCACTATGCCACTGTTGGCCCCTCCATGTTGACCTTCAAATTTTCCTATGTAGAAATAACGTCATAATCCTATTAGTCATTGAATACAGAGTGTCTTCTACTTGTGTTAAAGGACTGAAATCTTCAGAAAGTTTACAGTAATAACATCTCAAAGGGGCCCACCACATTGTGCCTATTTTCCTCTACAAAATACAGAACTAAGAAATAAAAAGATCTTGCTTTCCCCTACTTGGCATGTTTTTCAGAGAGGAATGAAGCAAACTTCTCTTACAATGATCTTATTTTTTATCCTTTCTTTCTCAAATATTTCCTTTCTTTGCCTCCACTTTCAGAGTTGCGAAATACAGAAAGAGAACAAATACTCTGCAGGACGGATGTCTTGAGACAGTAGACAGAAAGTACTTCAGTGGGTACTGGCAAGTTAATCTCAGTCTAAGAGAATGTCTAATAAACCTAGTTTGAAATGTCCCCTAAAACTCAGAGAGTAGCTATGAGGATCAGAGTAGGACAGTGGATAGAAAGATGATCTGTGGGGGCCAGCAGGTGGCATTGTGCTTGAGGCGCTGGCTTCTCACATGAGTGACTGTACTTCGAGTCTCAGACCTGGTGGCTTGCTTTCTCACTTTCCCTCTTTCTTTCTTTCTCTGTCTCTCTGGTGAGCTCATGTGCCTTATAACAAATTTTTAAAAAGAATAATAAATAAAATGAAATAATTGTTGGGGCTGGCAGGTGGCATGGTGATTGGGGCACTGGACTCCCACATGGCTGACAACAGTGTGAGTCCCAGATTCGGTGGCTTGCTTTCTCACTTTCCCTCTCTCTCTCACTTTCTCTGTGTTGAACTAAAGACTAGTAATAAAAATAATAATTAATAAATAAAATAAATAGTTAAAAATAATTATTAAATAAAAAATAATGATCTGTGAGGAACAAGCAGGTGGGTGGCATAGTTGTTAAGGTGCTGGACTCCCACATGCCCAACCATGGTTTAGGTTCCGGACCTGGCAGCTTGAAAATCATGCCAGGCACATGTGCATGCATGTCCTAAATCCCAAAAGGATAATGGAGGAGAAGGGGTTGCAGTGTGGCCATCTCTCCCGGGGGGCGATTTTTCCCTTTCCCTCTCATTATCTCTCTCTTTCTTTGGCAAGTGCATGCACCCTATGGCAAAAACTGGAGAACATAAAATTATTAAAAATTGTAGTGGACACTAGAGACAAAGTGAAAAGAGTGTGAGAGGGAGAGTGTGAAAGGGGAAGAGTGTAGGAAATTTTGGGGGGAAATGGAGAGGTAAGACACTTGTGAGACACAGATAAGGTCTAATATCTGTTGACCAGGATGTGTATGGTGGTCTCAGCTGGGCTAGACTAAGGTGTATATCATGCTGGGTAAAGTCTCTTCACAATCTAAATGATGTATAGTGGTTTAATGTATGAATAAAAATAAATATATAAATAAAATTAAAAGAATCATTCAGGTTTGTTTGTTCATTTGCCAGAGAGAGAGAGAGGGAGGGAGAAGGCGCCTGCCTAACAGGGCGTGGTCGTCCTATACTTCTCTCCCCTCTGTTTCTCCATCCTATTGAGATTTGGGCACGCATGCACACGTCCCCGACATGTTTCATTTCTCAAGCCACCAGGCCAGGATTTGAGTCATAGTAAGCCATGTGGGATCTAGCTGCCTTAACTACCAGGCCACGGTGTAGCCCATGACTTCAATTTTCATCCTCCCACAGGTGAATTTTAATTCCACATCTGCTGTCTTAAACTTGTACTTCCTTTCTCGTTCCTACTGAAATCTGCGTGTGTGTATGAAAATATATACGTAACATAAAATTTCCCATTTTAACCATTTTTAAGTGTACCATTCAGTGGTTTTATATTCACAATCTGGTACAACCACCTCTGCACCCTATTTCCCTAACCCGTTGATCACCTCAAACAGGAAGTCTGTACTCATGGAGCACTAACTCCTAGCCTACCGAGATGAATGTCTCTGTCCTCTCCAGAGGTCACACTGAAACTACTTCCAAGTGCAACAGCGCCGTGGGTGGCTTTTGGGAAGTGTTCGGATCTTGAGGGCTCTGCCCCCATAAGCAGACTAGTGATGCTATAAAAAGGGCTTGCGGGAGTGGGTTCCTCTCTCTCTATTGCTCTTCTGCCATGTGAGGAGGCATGTTCGTCCCTGCCAGGGCAGCGCTCAAGCATCATCGGGAGCACAGGCCAGGCTCTTATCAGACATCAAAGCCTACTGGCACATTGGGACCAGCAGATGGCATGGCTATGTTGCTGGACTCCCATGTAGTTGGCCGCAGTTTGAGTCCTGGACCCGGTCGCTTAAACTCATGCCGGTGCGTGTGCCTCTCTCTTTCTGGCGAGTGCACACACCCTATAGCAAAAAACCCTCAAAAACAAACAAACAAAAACAAAAAACCCATGCTGGCACCTTGAACTTAGACTCTCCAGCCTCCAGAACACTGGAGAGTAAGTTTCTGCTCTTTATAAACTGTTCGGCCTCAGGTCATCTGTGACAGCGGCATGAACAAGGTAACCTACAATCCACTTTCTGTCTCTGTGGATTTGCCTGTTCCAGATGTCTCACTGAAGTGGAATCACATAATAGTTATCCTTTTATGTCTGACTTTCATTTGGTGTATTTTTTTTTTTTTTGAGAGGTTTTTGCTATAGGGCGTGTTCGCTCACCAGGAAGAGAGAGACAGAGAGACAGAAAGTGAGAAATCACCCCCCAGGGGGGATGGCCACGCCGCAATCCCTTCTTCATTCTCCTCTCGGGATCTTGGGCACACATGCACACGCGCCAAGTGTGAGTTTAAGCCATTGGGTCCAGGACTTGAACCACAATCGACTACATGGGAGTCCAGCAACATCGCCATTACGCCAACTGCTGGTCCCTCATTTGATATAATTTTTAAGGTTTATCCATGTTGTAGCATGCATAAGAACTCCCTTCTTTTCTATGGTCGTGTAATACTCCATTGGCTAGGTATACCACTTCATATATCCCTTCATCTGTGGATGAATGGACACTTGAGTTGTTTCCATCCACTTTTTAAAAATATTATTTTTATTTTATTATTATTTAAATTTGCTATAGGCCCATGCGCTCATCAGCAAGAGAGGGAAAGTGAGAAAACAAGCCATCAGGTCCGGGACTTGAATCACGGTTGGCCACATGGGAGTCCAGCACCTTAACTACCACACCGTCTGTCAGCCCCTACATCAGATGTTCTTACAGCAATGGAAATAACTATTTTATTAGTTTTTATTTAATTTAAAGCATTACTAAAAAATAGTTGAATGAAAAGGCAGTTTTGCTGCTTCTATTTGTGTCGTCACACAGCTCTAGTAAGCCTTAAACTATAAACTTTGACTTGCCTCTGGAAATATCGTGGGGACACTGGTATCTGCCCCCCGTTTGAGAAGCACGTATTAAAAGAGCAAGCTGGCGTTAGAAACTTCTTGCATTCTTTAGAAGGGCCTTAGAAATAGCATGAATAAGTTGTTACGTACACTGTGGGCGAAATCAGGCAAGCGAACAACTGTCGTAGACTAGGGGCCCTGGGAAGACACGACAGATGCACCGTGTTGAATCCTGGAGCAGCACGAGGGCATTAATAGAACAACTGGCAAAATCTAAATAAAAGTGGAGTTCAGTTCATAGTAATGCTCCAACATCACTTTCTTAGCTGTGACAGACCTACTGTGGTAATATAGGATGTTAACAATGGGCACTGGGGGAGGGCTGATGGGAACTCTGTGTGACCTCTGTGATTTACCCTTCCGTCCATGAGTAAAATTACTCTAAAATTTAAAAAAGTCATTGGAACCAGCAGGTGGCGTAGCGGTTATGTCGCTGGATTCCCACATGGCCAAAGTTTGAGTCCCAGATCTGGTGGCTTGAAAATAATGCCAGGGGAGTGCACATGAATGCCCACAACCCCTGAGAGGAGAATGGAGGAGAATGGATTGTGGGGTGGACATCTTTCCTGGAAGATGATTTCTCACCTTCCTGCTCACTGTGTCTGTCTGTCTGTCGGTCTCTCTCTCCAGTGAGCACACAAGCCCTAAAGCAAAAACCTCTTTAAAAAAATTTTTTTAATAGGCAGGAGGGCCAGAAGGTGGCATAGTGGTTAAGACACCGGACTCCCACACAGCCAAACATGGTTCAAGTCCAGGACCCACTAGCATGAAAATCATGCTGGGCGTGTGAGCGTGCGTACCCAAACTCCAAGAGGAGACTGTAGGAGAAGGGATTGCAGCATAGCCAACCCTGGGGGAGAGGGGGTGATTTCTCACTTTCTATCTCTCTGTCTCTCTCTGGCGAGTGCTCACAACCTATAGCAAAATCCAAAAGTATTTTTTAATTAAAAAATTAAAGACAGCCATTTGCTTAATCCATTTTAGAATAATACAGAATAGATTATAACAGACTAGATCTCTTCTTGGTACTTACCCTGGTCGTTGCTGCCTGCTACATTTGGTGGCACAAAGGTAATAGCCAAGCAGCGCGGAAATCACCAGAACAACCCCCACTACGATGGATCCAGTCAGGAGGCCCATGACGTCGACTCTCTCTCTGTTCCCATCTTCAGAGAAATCATAGAAACAATGTAAATATAAATGAAAAGCATCACCTATGATTTCTACAAATTTAACTCTTGGTCTAAACATATTACTAAGCATTGAATTATTGACATTGGTTTCTGATTTTTCTTTTTCTTTTATTTTTGCCATAGGGTGCATGCACTCACTGGAGAGAGACAGAGAGGGAGAAAGTGAAAAATCTCTCTATGGGGCATGGCCATGCCACAATCCTTTCTCTTCCATTTGCCTTTTGGAATTCTGTACACATAGGCCCACGTTTCCAGCGTGATTTTCAAGCTTCCAGGTCTAGGACTGAAACCATAGTCTACTATGTGGGAATCCAGCCCCCTAATCACCACACCAGCTGCTGGGTCCAACACTGATTTCTGCTGTAGAAAATCTACTGAGGATCAGCCAATGGAGTGGTGGTTAAAGTGGCTGGATCCCCCAAGGCAACTGTGTGGTCAAGTCCCAGACCCAGTAGCTTGAAAAACATGCTATGTGTGCGCGTGCCCAAAATCCCAAGAGGAATTTGGAGGAGAAGGGACTGTGCCATGGCTATCCCCCCAGGGAGTGATTTCTCACTGGGAAAAAGTGATTTCTCACTTTCCCTCTCTTTCTATCTCTCTGGAAGACTTATGTGTCTACAGCAAAAACTTTTAAAAAAGAAAAAATCTACCTGAACAATGTCTAAATGACATTTCTAAAAGCCTAATTTGCTATCATATAGTTATTAGCCATGGTGATGGCTATTATTTATTTTATTTTATTTTTAAATTAAAAAATTTTATTCATTCATTCATTTTAATTTTAAGAGAGAGAAAGTGAGAAAGTAAGCTACCAAATCTGGGACTTGAACCATGATCAGCCACGTGGGAGTGTCCAGTGCCTTAACCACCACATCACCTGCCAGTCCCTGCTATGATTTATTTTAAATAGCTAATATTATTAAATAAGATATCGCATGGGGCAAATGTACTCTGCTCTAGATGCATTTTGGTATTGACGACTAAGAAATGCATGAAGCTCCGCTGTTTACCTACGTAAATGGCCATCTCCCAGGGCCGCGGAAACTAGGGAGCAACCTCTGACTCAACAGCAAGAGGTGATCAGGAAAGACTCTCCCCTCTCCAGAATCTACTCCACGCTCTCCAGCATCCTTCTGTTACCTTGAATAAGCATACCCTTCACTTATAGTGGCTAAGAAAAAAAAGTTAAAATAGTTTACTGCTCGAAACTAATGAAGTCCTACTTTATTCTGTGCAAGTCTCGACTTAGCTGGGTTGTTTGAGCCAGCTTTAAGCCGATTATTTCATTTCTCCGGTACCTCACCAAACCTGATTTTCAGTGTGCACACTGAGGAGCGTGGCCTTCTCCGCCTCGGACAGCTCCGTGTATAATTGAGAAATCTTTTGTAGATTTACAGGGTGTGTATGTTGAACATCGGCCAAACTCAAACAATAAAAATCGAATGTAAGACAACAGAGAAAGGATGAGAAAAACATCACATTTTACCAGTTTTGCCTTACCTGATTTTGTAGTTGGTCCTTTAATCGAATATTCCTGCCAAAACGTCCTCTAAGAAAAAAGTAAAATTTCTGGGTTTATATAATTTCTTTTTTAAAAAATTATTAATTTAATTCCATTTATTATTAGTTTCATTTGACGAGACAGAGACAGAGAGTAAGGGAAAGCGAGAGAGCAAGCTGCCAGGGATTATGAACCACGGTCGGCCATGTGGGAATCCAACGCCCCTATCCACCACGCCACCTACTGGCCCCTATATAATTTCTTTACTGTCATTTCACTTGCTCACACTGGCCTAGTCTAGAGGGGGTACACCTGGCATGTGCCTTTAGTAGGCTAAGCTCATTCACGCTGGAGGGCGGGTGTGACTGATGAAAGCCCTAGCCCACCAGGGTCTCTGGTCTCTCAGTCCCAGCTGGCTCTAAACCGCCCTGCTGGCTCCCTTCACCTGCCTGGGCTAGGCTTCCTGGAAAATGAGACCGTGAGAGTCAGCAGAAGCACCGAGGGAGGAAGCGAAGGCATGCGCTCATTGTGGCCGCAAAGGGCTCTCGGTCTCTGCTGGCCAGCCCCGGATTTGCTAGCAGTTTTTAGGAAATTTTGATTGACTTGGTAAGACATCCCTGAGACTGTTCAAGTATGACCTGAGAGAATAAAAGCAGATTTTAAGGAACTATGATAAACTTAGAAAATGGGTTTATAAAAAACAGTAAAATCTCAGTAGGTTCAACTACAAATTGTATTTTTTATTTTCTGTCTTTAACAGACGTAGCAAATACTTGTAGTGAAGACTGGATATAACTATTGAAAAATAAATAACGAGGTTTTGTAACCTAGGGACCATAGAGTGAAATAGAACTCTCCCCCCTCCTCCCCACCCAAGGTTTTTGCCATAGGGCACTTTATTTATTTATTTAATCTATTTTTTTAAAATGTTTTGAGAACTCTTGGGAAAGGGAAAAAGGAATCAGAGTTATTGCATCTACAAAAGTTATGAATTTTTGCCACTTACTACTCTTCAAGAACATGCCAGATTACAATAGGTACAGTGTTAACCTGTCTTGTACCTTATCAAGATTAACAGACCAGGGCTGGCAGGTGGTGTGGTGTTAAGGGCACTGAACTCCCACATGGCCAACTGCGGTTTGAGTCCCAGACCTGGCGGCTTGCTTTCTCACTTTCTCGCTCTCTCTCTCATTCTATCCCTCTCTGGTTAAATTAAAATAAATAAATAAATAGATAAATAAAGTTAAATGAAGTAATTCTTTTAAAAAAATGAACAGACAAGGTTTAATTATATTTTAAGGGAAAACGTCTAAGAACTGTCCCTCGGAGTTACACAGGTAAACTGGACAGTGGGCTCCTGAATGCAAGCCATATGCAAGGGGGCTTCAGAAGTTCATGGAAAATGGAATTAAAGTAGAAGTTTATTCTGATGCAAAAATTTCCTTCTTTTTATCTTTTTTAGAGTTTTTGGCCTTAGGGTACATGAGCTCACTGCAGAGACAGAGATTGTAAGAGGAAAAGTGGGAAATCATCCCCAGAGGGGGCGGCCATGCCACAATCCCTTCTTCTCCATTCTCCCTCATTAGAAAACATAATAGTGAGAGACAGAATCATCTCCTTCAAAGGATACGTTATGTAATTCTCTGCTTGCCTATTTATGATGACAGAAACTGAAATTTTAAGGAAGCAGATAGATCCTAAAGTAGACCAGTATTTTCCGAAAACTGGAGATTCCAGTCTATCTGAATCTGTGCACTAAGGAGATAAAGCTTTTACATATCATGTCACTTTCTTAGACATATACACTTGAAGTAGCCCAAGATGTTATCCAGTCTCATTGGAGTTTTATTTGAACATTTTATTGTTGATATTTTCTTCCTTTACTTTTAATCAGTCATGTCCACATTTTGCGTAAGATTAAGAAGTGACTACAGGTGACCATACTTAAACACAAATCTAACACAGTTTTTTCTTATTGATCTATAAGCATATAATGTTTTGCATGCTTTGTTGTGATATATTTTAGTATCAATCTGATACCTTATTTTACTATTTGAAAGTAAAATAGATTTTTGATTAACTAATATGTGTGCTAAAACCTTGCTAATCTTAATTTGGTGCTTTGATATACGAAAATGTCTATAGTATGCGTTTTCTTTTTTTTTTTTTTTTTTTTTGAGAGAGATTTTCGCTATAGGGCGCGTGCGCTCGCCAGACAGACAGAGAGAGACATAGAGACAGAAAGCGAGAAATCACCCCCCAGGGGGGATGGTCACGCCGCAATCCCTTCTCCTCCATTCTCCTCTCAGGATCATGGGCACGCACGCACACGCGCCCGGCGTGAGTTTTAAGCCACCGGGTCCGGGACGCGAACCGCGGTCGACTACGTGGGAGTCCAGCGACATAGCCATTACGCTAACTGCTGGTTCCCAGTATGCGTTTTCCATGAACATTCTGAAGGTCCTTTGCATTTCCCCTCTGTGCCTGGCAGAGCGCCTGCTACACAGGAGAGTGTCACAAATACCTGGGCTGTAACAAGCAATCAGAAAGAGGTCAGATCACTGAGGGAAGTTGCTCTGAGTCTTTAATTATCATTTATTTTTATTTTTTTGAGAGATTTTTGCTACAGGGTATATGTGCTCGCCAGAGAGACAGAGAAACAGAAAGCAAGAAATCATCCCCCTGGGGGGATGGCCATGCTGCAGTTCATTCTCCTCTTGGGATTTTGGGCATGCACACACACGTGCCTGGCATGAGTTTTAAGCTGCTGAGTCTGAGATTTGAACTATAGTCAACTATGTGAGAGTCCAGTGATGTAACCATTATGCCATATGCTGATCCTGGGTCCTTAATGATTAACCTCCTGTCAGAGGACTCACTCATTTAGTTCACTCTGTTCTGATTTTTTTTTTAATGTAATAAACATCAAACACAAAATAACAGCATAGTCACTAATTTGCTAATTACTGAAACCCACTAATTAAGAATAAAGCCAAAAGTAAATAGGATAATTAGCATTTTAAGAAAGTAGAAAGTGGGACCAGCAGTTAGCATAATGGCTGTTACTGTACTCCCATGTAGTTGACCGCAGCTTGCGTCCTGGACCCGGGGGCTTAAAATTCACGCTGGGCGCGTGTGTGTGCATGCCCAAGATCCTGAGAGGAGAATGGAGGAGAAGGGATTGCGGTGTGGCCATCCCCCCTGGGGAGTGATTTCTCACTTTCTGTCTGTCTCTCTCTGTCTGTCTGGCGAGTGCATGCGCCCTATAGCAAAAACCTCTCAAAAAAAAAAAAAGAAAGAAAGAAAGTAGAAAGTGATAACAGGTTCACAACCCGCTTTGATTCAAAGCGTGACGTCTACAGCGACTGGAAGTTCAGCTTTCCCAAGTCTCACTGGACAAGCCCCAGCAGTGAACACAACAGCCGAGTCACCGTTTTGTCTTCGTCCACGAAAACCTCTCTGGCCTCCTCATAACTGCACAGTTCTTCATAGCACTCTCTCTCCAGATCCCCGGGAGTGAAGAGCTCCAAGTCGAATCTATTGTACAGGAGGTGTCTGTGGATGAAGACGCTTGCTTCTTCTTTGGACGTAAAGACTAAAATGGTAATAAAAAGATTTTACACATTGATGACAATAAGGCAGAAAATTCCCGTTTTAATTGTGGAAAAAGTGGGCAGTCCTCTTGACATGCTGAAATTACACCAAGCCTTTTTTTGTAAGAATTATTTTATTTAACTTTGGGTTTATTATTATTACTATTATTTTCCAGTTTGATCAGAGAGAAAGAGAGAAAGTGAGAAAGCGAGCTACCAGGTCCAGGACTTGAACTACAGTTGGCCATGTGGGAGTCCAGCACCTTTAACTATCATGCCCCCTGCCGGCCCCTATACCAAGCTTTCTTGTATGGCTTTTTTGAGACATCCCATGTGAGAAGGTCGCCAGTTTAAATCAAGACGTCCTCAAGCAGGCCAGACCTGTGCATGCCCAGACCCGGGAGTGGTGAAGGCTGAGGACAAAGTGCCGTGTGAAGGCCCTGTTGAAAGGCTGATTGTCTCTCTTTCTCTGTCACTGTTGCTCATGGAATCAAGAAATAAACTTTAAAAGTACAAAAGAGGGAGTCAGCAGGTGACATGATGGTAAAGGCACTGGACTTCCACATGGCTGACTGTGGTTCGAGTCCTGGACCTGCAGCTTGCCTTCTCAACTTTCTCTCTGACTCTGGTGGGGGCATGTGCTCTATAGCAACTTAAATGATAATAATAAAATGAATAAGTAATTCTTAAAAATATACCAAACATTTTAATTTAAAAATTCTGGTAAATATGAATACATATATTAGCATAATTCCATATAATACTTGAGTTAATTGTGTCTAAAATTATATTCAAGTGGGCAATGGAGGGGCCAGCAGGTGGCGCTGTGGTTAGGGCCATGTGGCCACATGTGGATTCCCACATGGGTAGCCACTGTTCAAGTCCTGAACCTGGCAGTTTGAAAATCACAAGAGGCACAGGTGCACTGTGCCCAGAATCCTGAGAGGGGGATGAGGGAGGAAGGGCTATGGCATGGCCCCCCCACCCCCACGCCGGGCGTGTGATCTCTCACTTGCCCTCTTTTTCTGGCAAGTGCATGTGCCCTATGGCAAAAGCCTAAAAGAGAGAGAGAAGTGGGCGACAGAAAGGCAGCTCCTGAGCGGGCATGGTCTGGAAAGCCGCACTGGCTGGGGAGCGACTCCAGGACGGCCATTTACTTAGTCCTTCAAGAACAGTCACGTTTTGCCCAAGATTCTTTTTTCTGCAAATTAGTTATCTTTTCAAACAGATCTGAATCTTCTAGAGCCACTAGCTGCATGTGGCTGTGAGCACTTGAAAGGTCGCTAGTCTAAACCGAGATGTGCTGTAACTGTAAACTGCAGAGACTTCTGAAAACTTACTATGAAAAAAAGAATGTGAAACATCTCAAAAATGTTTTATATTGCTTATATTTTGAAGTGAAATTTTGAATATGGAATGTTAAATATTAAATACATTATTAAAATTAATTTTATCTATTTTTACTTTAAAAAATGTGACTATAAGAAAATTTTAAATAATTTACATGGTTCACATTATATTTCTTTTGACCAACAATACAACAATATCTTTCTTTGTTTCTTTTTTTTTTTTGAGAGATCTTTGCTATAAGGTACATATGGTCATTGGAGAGATAGAAAGTGAGAAATCACCCCCCAGGAGGGATGGCCACACCACAATCCTTTCTCCTTCATTCTCCTCTTGGGCTTTTGGGCACTCGTGCACACACACCCAGTGTGAGTGTCAGGTCTGGGACTTGAACCACTCGACATCACCTGCTGGCTCCAACCAGCAATATCTTAAAAGTGTGAGTTTCAATGCTATGAAAAACATATGCGTTATTTGAACCAAGGGGGAAGCCAGAGTGAGAAAATTGGTGATAGTTGTTCTAAGAAACTTTATAAAAGGCAGAGGAACCAGTGTGGTGGAAAATTTCAGTTCTTGAGACCAGCAGTTAGCATAATGGCTATGCTGCTGTACTCCTATATAGTTGATCACGGTTCGAGTCCTGGACCCGGTGGCTTAAAACTCACGCTGGGTGCGTGTGTGTGCATGCCCAAGATCCTGAGAGGAGAATGGAGGAGGAGGGATTGCGGCATGGCCATCCCCCCTGGGGGGTGATTTCTCGCTTCTGTCTCTCTTTGTCTCTCTCTGTCTGTCTGGCGAGTACACGCGCGCTAGATCCAAAAAGCAAACAAACAAAACAAAACAAGAAAACCTCTCCAAAAAGAAAGAAAGAAAATGTCAGTTCTTTCTTCTCTTTTGTCTTCCCATAGTTTTATGCTACCAAATGGAGATGACATGGAAAACTTTCCAAGCCTTCATAAGCCTTCACTGGGATCTCTGTGACGGCCTTCCAAGCAGTCTCCTGACTCGTCTGTGCACTGTTTGAACGTAGCAGCTGGGGCCAGCAGAGGGTGTGGTGGTTAAGGTGCTAGATCCCCACACGGCTGACACATCTTGAGTCCTGGACCTGATGGCTTGCTTTCTCACCCCCCACCCCTCACCTCGCTGTCTCTCTCTGGTGAATACATGTGTCCTGTAGCAAAATGATGATGATGATGGTGATGATAAATAAAATTAAATAACTTTTTTTAAGAGAGATTTTGACTATAGGGCACATGCGCTTACCAGAGAGACTGAGAGAGACAGAGAAACAGAAAGCAAAAACCCCTCCCCCCAAGGGATGACCACACCACAATCTCTTCTCCTCCATTTTCATCTAGGGATCTTGGACATGCACACACATGCGCTGTGTGCGTTTTTGGGTTTTTTTTTTTTTTTTTTTTTTTTTTGAGAGGTTTTTGCTATAGGGCGCATGCACTCACCAGAAAGACAGAGAGAGACAAAGAAACAGAAAGTAAGAAATCATCTCTCAGGGGGGATGGCCATGCCACAATCCCTTCTCCTCCATTCTCCTCTTGAGATCTTGGACACGCACACGCACATGCCCATCATGAGTTAAGCCACCAGGTCTGGGACTCGAACCGTGGTCCACTACATGGAAGTCCAGTGACATAGCCATTACACCAACTGCTGGTCCCAGTGCAGTGTGAGTTTTAAGCCACCAGGTCTGGGACTCGAATGGCTATCGATCGACTACATGGGAGTCCAGTGACGTAACCATTATCCCATTTACTGGTCCCATAAATAATTATTTTTAAAAATCAAACAGCCAACGGGGAGTCTTTTAAAACTAACACAGACTTTGATTCTACTTTGCCTTTTTAAAACCTCTAAGAGCAATCACTCCTCCTGTGCTGCTCCTCCGGTGTCCGTGTCCTGCCCTAGCTGCTCTGGCTCTGAAAGCCCATGTCCTCTCCGTGTTTGTTTGTCCTTGGTGTTTCCTCTGCATAGAACTTCCTTCTTTCAGTTGCCCTCTTGCCTCCTTCAGGAGCTGTTCGTTTTACCTGGAGCCCCTTCCCTACCGCCCACCCTCAATGCCCTGTCCACACTCAGCTCTTCTTTCCCGCCCTCACCACCATCCATTCAGTGTAGTCACAACTGTCATGGCCTATACGCGGATGCCACATCAGCAGGCTGCCATGACCCGCAGTGGCCTGAATTCGAAGATGCCGACCTGTGTGATTGGAAGGGTAAGTGTTCTGACTACCCGAGCCCTAACTTCAGGGTGGGGTCGGAAATCTGCGCCTGCCTGCACCTTCTCGGAGGCCTAGGGCTTCACGATTTCTTTTCATAATAGGGAGTGTGTGCACACATGCGAGACACACATGACACACACACGACACACACACGAGACACACACAACACACGAGACACACATATGACACACACAAGACACACATATGACACACATACGAGACACACAGACACGACACACACGCACACGAGACACACTCACATGACACACACATGAATGCTCCCTATATGGTCTTCTCAGCCCATGACTCCTCTCTCAGTCCATGACCCCTCTCCCAGCCCTCCAGCTCCACAGGGTCCTGGGTACCCTCTCACAGCATGTCCTCAAGCCCACCTGGGGATCTGAACCCACAGTCGGCCATTTATCTTCCAGCCTCTCAGGGCACCTGTGTCCTAGCCATGCTACGGCATCTGGGATTTTTACATGTTATTGGCTGAAAAAAGCAGTGCGACATTTCTTACTGAAAATTTTCTGTTTGAGTAAGGTATCAGTTGTAAAAGGTATCTCTCCATGGGGCTCAGTAACTACTTTTTTTTTTTTTTTTTTAAGGTTTTTGCCATTGGGCATGTGTGCTCACTGAAGAGACAGAGAGGGGGAAAGTGAGAAATTACATCCCCAGCGATGGCCATGCCATAGTTCCTTATTTTCCACTCTCCTCTTGGGATTTGGGCACACACATGCTCCAGGCGTGGTTCTCAAGCTACTGGGCCTGGGACTCGAACCGTGGTTGCTCATGTAGGAGTCCAGCACCTTAACCACCACGCCACCTGCTGGTCCCTCAATAGCTACTTCTAACTTACGGAAAAATTTAAAAGAGAGAGAGTCATAAACATTTTAAGGTTTCCTGAAATGCTTATTTATGCCAATATCGTAAATGTCACGGGGATGGTTAATCATTATATTATGATGACTAGCATAGTAAATGTGACTGTCAGAGCTGCCATTTGCCACTTCCCTGAGTGGGAAAGTTGTGCTTCTATCAGTGACTGAGCTCAGGCTCACCCTTCAGTGTCGATCAGACTGTCCCTGCACCGCTTAGGGTCCCAGGGGAAATACTGTCTTTTGTGATCTGGATTCGAAGTAACCCGAATTTGCTTCTTACTGAAAAGAAGCACACTTCCCTGCCCCCGGAGCCTCCCTGACTCCCTATTTCTCCTACAGCTGGGCCGCAGAGGCTGCACTGCCTGCCACTGTCCCCTCCCACCTTCCTCCTGGCTAGTCTCCTGGCCTGGACCCTCCCCAGAGGCCGCCTGTGTATTGCACTGCTACAAACCCACCAACCCAGGCATTCTCGTCCATGATTTTTCTTCATTTTTAAAGATTTATTTATTTAATATTATTATTATTATCACTATTATTTTAATTTGCTGTTGGGCATGAATGCTCACCAGAGAAAGTGAGAAAGCAAGCCAGCAGGTCTGGGACTCAAACTGCAGTCAGCCATTTGGGAGCTCAGCGCCCCAACCACCATGCCACCTGCTGGCCCCATCTCTTCGTGTTTGCCGAACAAGCTCCTGTTCAGTCATCCCAGCCCTCCTTCAGGTTTATCAGAATGTAGCCGGAGGTCCCTTTTACCTCCCGTTCAGGTGGACACGCCCACCTCTGCCTGTGAGCTTCTCCTACCCTCTGGCCTCTGGTACAGGCAGGGGTTACGTCTCCTATTCTGCATCTGCGGCCCCCAGCACAGGGCCTGGCACTGAGGATGAGTCCGTGAAGCACTGCAGGCTGAGGAAACCGGCGTTTCCAGTGTGCAGCCCCTTGCGCACACCCTGCAACACCTGCAGCCTGCGTGCTCATGCAGTCTCTGCACTGCCACGACGGTGGTGGCCTTCAGTGTCTTCCAGCCTGTGTCACGTGCGCGAATGCACACACAACTATTCTGGGCCTGTGGCCTCAGAGCGTGTGAGCTTGTGTGTGTGGGGTTGTCAGAAGATTCATAGAAAATGCATATTACATAAAAACTATGCATGGATTTCAATTTTCTCTTTTTTATATGTTTTTAGATTTTTGCCATAGGGCACGTGTACTCGCATGAGAGACAGAGACAGAGAGAAAGCACCCACAAGCGGGTATGGCCACATCGTAGTCCCTTTTCCTGGTACGCTGGGTAGGTATGCACATGCGTCCAGTGTGTTTTTTAAGTTGCTGGGTCCAAGAATTGAACCGAGCTGTCGGCCATGTGGCTTTCCGCCCCCCTAAACACCATTACCCCGGGCGGGTTT
>NW_006159476.1:747836-750758 GCF_000334495.1 Tupaia belangeri chinensis | reverse complement strand
CCTGCCCGCCCTGCCACGGTCCCCTCCCACCTTCCTCCTGGCTAGTCTCCTGGCCTGGACCCTCCCCAGAGGCCGCCTGTGTATTGCACTGCTACAAACCCACCAACCCAGGCATTCTCGTCCATGATTTTTCTTCATTTTTAAAGATTTATTTATTTAATATTATTATTATTATCACTATTATTTTAATTTGCTGTTGGGCATGAATGCTCACCAGAGAAAGTGAGAAAGCAAGCCAGCAGGTCTGGGACTCAAACTGCAGTCAGCCATTTGGGAGCTCAGCGCCCCAACCACCATGCCACCTGCTGGCCCCATCTCTTCGTGTTTGCCGAACAAGCTCCTGTTCAGTCATCCCAGCCCTCCTTCAGGTTTATCAGAATGTAGCCGGAGGTCCCTTTTACCTCCCGTTCAGGTGGACACGCCCACCTCTGCCTGTGAGCTTCTCCTACCCTCTGGCCTCTGGTACAGGCAGGGGTTACGTCTCCTATTCTGCATCTGCGGCCCCCAGCACAGGGCCTGGCACTGAGGATGAGTCCGTGAAGCACTGCAGGCTGAGGAAACCGGCGTTTCCAGTGTGCAGCCCCTTGCGCACACCCTGCAACACCTGCAGCCTGCGTGCTCATGCAGTCTCTGCACTGCCACGACGGTGGTGGCCTTCAGTGTCTTCCAGCCTGTGTCACGTGCGCGAATGCACACACAACTATTCTGGGCCTGTGGCCTCAGAGCGGGTGAGCTTGTGTGTGTGGGGTTGTCAGAAGATTCATAGAAAATGCATATTACATAAAAACTATGCATGGATTTCAATTTTCTCTTTTTTATATGTTTTTAGATTTTTGCCATAGGGCACGTGTACTCGCATGAGAGACAGAGACAGAGAGAAAGCACCCACAAGCGGGTATGGCCACATCGTAGTCCCTTTTCCTGGTACGCTGGGTAGGTATGCACATGCGTCCAGTGTGTTTTTTAAGTTGCTGGGTCCAAGAATTGAACCGAGCTGTCGGCCATGTGGCTTCCAGCCACCTTAACCATCATGCCGCTGGCTGTTACTCCCAAATTTTTGCACCAAAATAAATGTAATTTAACCCCATTTTTTCCACAAACTTTTTGAAGTACCCTCAATATGGTGCAAGCTGGGAGGTACAGAATTCTCTTCCACTTCCTTCCTGATCCGGCATTTGCGGTGGGACTGTCACCAAGATGCAGATTTTGGTAAAAACCCTTATGGGGAAGACCATCACCCTCGAGGCTGAACCGTGGACTACAACAGAAAATGTAAAAGCCACATCCAGGATAAGGACTTCCCCCACCAGCAAAGGCTGGTTCCTGCCAACGAGCAGCTGGAAGACGGGCGTGCTCTGTCTCACGCAGCCCAAACGAGCGCACGCTGCAGCTCGTGCTGACTCGCGGTGTGCGACGGAGAGAAAGGAGTCCTGTGCCACTTCTGAGAAGGACAGCTGAGAGAAAAGGCCGAGCTGGGCGTCCTGAAACGCCGCAGGTGGACGATGGCGCAATAGTCGCCTCCATCGGGAGTGCCCTCGGATGAAGGCAGTGCTGGGGTTTTACAGCCGCCATGTAGACATTATTGTGGCTTAGGGCTTCAACAACCAGAAGACAAGTCATTGCTTTTGAGTTAATAAAAGAAATGAACTAAAACAAAAAAGTCTCTTCCAGAATCTCTACCTATCCCACGAGCTAGCCTGTCCAATTGCCTAGGGCTCTGTCATCAGAGTCGGATTCCTTTGGGTTAAGACATCGCCCTGTCTTTAAAGACACACGCGCGCACACACTCACCCCGAGCTGCACTAATCATTACTAAGTCAGCACGAGCACTGGTGTGACAGAGCCTTTCCGAACGCACGTAAGACGGGAGTGGGAACAGGTGAGCAGGGAAAAGGGGCAGGAGGGTGTGTGAAGCACCCCCCAAGCGCTGGCACTGGCTCTGGGAGCACCCTCATGAGGAGGGTAGAAGGATGCAGAGAGCCAAAGGCCCTCTTTTTTTTTTTTTTTTTTTTTTCATTTTACTAGATTAGGCTTACAAATGCCAGGCAGGAGCCAGTGTGTTTTAAGACCTGGGTCTAAAAGCTGTGGGCTTCTCGGTAGCAAGCCACACGCCACCTGCTCTCCCTCTGCTTTTAAAGTCAGGAAGGGCCTGGTGCTCAGGCAGTCACGATCTGCCATCCCCAGGCCAGGCCGCCAAGCCCAGAGTGTCTACCGCCTTCTCAGGGTCTCCCGACAAGCCCAGACAGATCACGGACTGCATCCATCTTTCCAGGAAGAACAAGTCATTCCTCTCACTGTAATAACCACCTGGCCTCATCTGGAAAAACGCTCCTCACTGATTTGCGGAAGTTGGAACAGGTTTTCCATTCAGCGAGCGGAAAGCCAGGTCTTAAATATCCATCAAAGGACCGCACAGGAACCAATTCGCAGGAACTGCATTCCCAAAGAAACCACGACCCAGCCCCAGGCGCTTAGACGCCCCAGACTGCTGGAGGCCAAGGCCAGCCGCACTTTGTTGAGGTCTGTAACGCGGCTCGGTTTCTAGGAGGGTTCTGAAATCCGAGCCGGGCTTACCTTCTCCCGCATGCCCAGGCGCCTCGGGACTCCTGGAGCAATGAGGAAACGCGAAGGCGACTCTGGGCAGGTGGCCGAGGACAACCAGAAGCATGAACATAGTCTGGCGACTGTCAGACAAACTGAAAGAGAAAACGAGAGACCTCACAAAGGCCCCTGGCCCGGCACTCGTCCCCGCGGGCTCAGTCACCGGCCCTGCAGGACCCCACTGCGCCCCACGCGCGCCGGCACCCGCGAGAGCGGCCGGGGACACCGGCCGCGGCGGGCGAGGCCCTAGGGCGCCTTCGAGTCCGCCGTCCCCGCCCGAGCCCCCGCGCGCACCGCGCACCCGCGGTCCCCCGCCCACGG
>NW_006159476.1:732714-739229 GCF_000334495.1 Tupaia belangeri chinensis | reverse complement strand
GCTCTGCACCTGTGCGGTCCCCGCCGGGCTAGGCCGAGCGCCCTCGGTGAGTGCGGGCTTTGCGCTCTAGCCTGCACCGTGCCAGGGGCCGTGGGTACTTTAAGGTCAGCTGGTTTCAAAGGTGTCCGGGGCGAGAACAAAATATTCACCAGAGAAAGTAAACTGAGTAATATGAAATGCGATGTGACCGCCACGGAGATCGATTACTTTGGTTCTCAAGTGGTGACCCGCCAGGTCTGGAAGAGCCTTCCTCGCGAGGGCTCTCCATGCCCAAACTATTGCCTTCATGATAATAAGACGTGATTCTGCGTTTTCACTTTCGTTTTCTCATGAGTGCACGGTGGAAATTTCCAGAGGCTGTTTGACAGGTGATGATGTCATCACCTTGCTAGACGGCTTGTGTAAGCATTTTAGTGTCACCTAGGTTTTATTTTAAAAAAAAAAGGAATTTTTAAATTTAATTTTATTAAAAAAAGTTAAAAGAAAAGAGAGAGAGAGAAAGTAAGAAAGCAAGCCCCTGGTCCAGCAGCCCGGTCCGGGTCCTGTGGGAGTCCCGGCTTTAACCCCCGCGGCCTGCCAGCCTCCTGATCTAGTTTTACAGAAGTCAAGTGTCAATAGGTGCATGTTATCGGGATTTACAGGGGCTGATCAAATTTGCGCTCAGTACCTCCAGGCTGTATTTGTTATTTTTGGTTGGATCTGCCAGGATAACTATAGCCTCGTTACTCTCAGTCATCTTGAAATTAAGAACTTTTCTTTAAATCTATGCAGAAACAAGGAAAAGGAAGTACACACTGTCATTTCGTTTTAAAGTACTATTTTGAGGCCTGGCACAGTGGGGCAGCAGGAGTAATGCTCACTCAGGGGAACCAGGACCTTTCCTGGGCCTGCAGGGAGACCCCCTTGCCTGCTCAGCCTGAACCGTGCCAGGCGCCTGCGAGGTCTGAGTTCCTGGGGCCTGTGGCTGGAGGGCCAGGAGCACCGTGGTCCAGGGCATTCCGAGGGTGCTTGTCTCTCTGTCTCTCTCAGTTTTCCCATGCCCCCACATGTGCTATCATGAATTTAAAAAAATCTAAAGTAATATCTTGAAAATTTCTCAGTTGTAATATATGCTGTGATAAATATCATTAGATATAATTTACATAATAAACACCTTTTGGGACCAGCAGTTGGTGTAATGGCTATGTTGCTGGACTCCCATGTAGTTGATCGTGGTTCAAGTCCCGGACCTGGTGGCTTAAACTCACGCTGGGTGCACATGCGTGCATGCCCAAGATCCTGAAAGGAGAATGGAGGAGAAGGGATTGTGGCGTGGCCATCCCCCCTGGGGGGGATGATTTCTCCCTTTCTGTTTCTCTGTCTCTGTCTTTCTGGCGAGCATGTGCACCCTATAGCAAAAACCTCTCCAAAAAAAAAAACAAAACAAGACAAAAGAACACACCTTTTAGGGGGCCTTCCATATGGTAGAGTGTAAGGAGTTACCCAGATCAAAGGGTCTGAAACCAGTGCCTTAAGAATGAAAGCAGCACGGAGCCAGCAGGTGGCGTGGTGGTTAAGGGCGCTGAACTCCCACATGGACGACTGTGGTTCGAGTCCCAGACCTGGTGACTTTCTCTCTCTGTCTCTCTTGTTCTGTCCCTCTCTGGTCAAATTAAAATAAATAAATAAAGTTAAATAAAATAATTTTAAAAAAAAGAGTGAAGGCAGCAGGCAAGCAGAGAACCTGGCCAGACCATGCTCACGTCCTTCCTCGTGCTGATAGCATGCTGAAGAACTCTTCGGAACTCGATTGAGGTGCCCTGGTTTGGCCAAATAGTCTGGCACTTGCTGGAGGTCAAAGGAAACATACTTTCCTCTTTCTAATCTTTCATTAATTCAGTTTGCACCAAACTCTGTTTCTCCCACCACAAAAGCTGTTGTCTATTTTGTCCTAATTATTGAGAATCAAGTGAATTCTCCTACATTTTCTGCAGAGATTTTGTTTTCTCTAATTCCTTCTAGACACTGCCTTTTCTTTTCCTTTCTCCTAATCTCTTCCTCTCCACCTCCCATCTGTCCATCATGTTGCCTGATCCTGTTTCTATGATGGATCCTTCCTTCCCTCTTTCTATGCAGTTGGGACCAGACTCTGAAGGAGCTAGGTGCGGTTTCTCATACCTGGAACGTGAACAGGAAGTGTCTCACGGAACACCCGTCCTCCTGCCTATGCATCTGCCTGGTCGGCTCTGAGCACAGGGAGATGATCGTCGTCTGTTCTGGGAGATCTGAATCTGGCCGAGATCCATAGCTAAGAATGTGGGCCTGATAGGGCCAGCAAGTGGCATGGTGGCTAGGGGTAATGGACTCCTACATGGCCAACCGCGTTTCAGTCCCAGACCTGGTGGCTTGCTTTCTCACTTTCCTTCTCTCTCTCTCTGTGTCTTCCTCTGGTCAAAATTTTAAAATAAAAATGATAAGTTAAATTAAATAAAATGATTCTAAAAGAAATGAATGTGGGTCTGCACAATTTGTATTGAGGGTGACAACTAACACTCATCCCTGTCCTCCACGGGCCAAGCAGGGTCCCTCTATGTCGTCGTACTGAGTACATTTTCCTTAGCTAGGGACAATGCATTTCCAGGCAGGAAAAGTGCTTCACGTAATTTTGGGGGCAAGCCAATCCTGCTATGGAACCAGCAGATGTGACATTCCTTTGGTGATGTTCCGTGGTAGAATAAGTCCACCCTCACATCTGGATATTTGGACCAAAGTAAATGAGGCTTTGTGCTCCCGTCAAATATCAGAGATTACAGACGGAGGGGGAGGGGCAGAGAGAAGTGAGTGTTTCTCGGGGAGGAGCTACACCCTGCACGCTTTGTGCATAACTGGGTGATAAGCAAGTCAGATTCAGCGACTTGCACGCAAATGTTGACCACTGTGGACCCCAAGATACTCTGAGGTGGCATGAAGAGAAAGAAGAGCCAGTAAGGCCAGTGTCCGAGACGGCTCCTCCCCGCTGTTACTGCCTTCATTTCATTATTTGGTATCATTTTTTAAAGTTACAATATTCTTTTTTTTTTTTTTTTAAGAATTATTTAGTATTTAGAAATTTGATCAGAGAGAGACAGAAAGAAAGAGGGAAAGCGAGAAAGCAAGCCACCAGGTCTAGGACTTGAACAGTGGTTGGCCATGTGGGAATCCAGTGCCTTAACCACCGTGCCACCTTCCAGTCCCCTAAACTGTTTTAAATTATCTCACAGGTAGTAGTTCTCTAATTCTGGCCATCCGTGGAGTTGGGCTAGATATCCTTCTAGTTTTACAGAAGGATACTGAAGCATGAAGACATGGACGGAGAGTCACTGGCCACACGGTAGCCCTGTTCTTGACTCTTTCTGGTGCTTTTCTTGAGTTACGATCAAACAAATAAGGGTGGTAGGTAACAAATTCTTTAGTTTCAAAGGAAATAAGAAAAAACTCAAAGCAATGAAATTAATGGGCCTGGATTAATGGGATAATGTGTCCCCGAGTTTCAGCACGTACCCACCCACTTACCTGTGTGAATTCAAGAATGAAATGGAAACTCACTTCACTGTGTGGGCACAAGCCTCGACTCAGGGACTGTGACAGGGATGCGAAGGTGGCGGCCACAAAGCTCTGCATTTAAGGTCACATCCACATCCTGAAAGACACACCAGCGACGGGACTGATAATAGATGACTAGGACAGAAGACTTGGTGTTTCCGTGACCTTTCAGCCTTGACATTTCAACATCAGCTTTGCTGTCTTAATTTATCCCAGTAAAGGCAGCAAGTGGAAAACAGAAGACTCCCACCGTCCGAGGTTGATACCTCTATGCAGGCGTGTCAGATTCCACAGCAGGAAAAAGGTTAGAGATTTTATTTTACATACTTACTTAGAGCCCTCTAAGGAAAGTTTTGGCAAAGCTTATATTTAATTCTATCACCTAAGAACAGTGACTGCTGGAGCCAGACCGTGCAGTTGCAACGATGTCCTGCCATGCAGACCCAAGGTGAGGGCGCCTGCTGGTGGTGAGACCTCCCTGAGAGGGCTGGACGCGCACATGCCCGTGATCTGGTCTGACTGGAGCTGGAAGGTGAGTTACAGCATAAAGACCTTTCAGGGGTGCTCTCTCTCTCTGTTTCTGTTGCCCATGAAAGAAAGAGGTAGATTAAAATAACACCCCCCAGAGCCCCAAAACAATGATTGCTAATACCAAAACAAGTAGGCCGCTCCCAGTGGCCAAAAAAGGGAGACAGAGACCAACTGTGTAATTGAAATCCAGACCCTGAGGACCAGCAGGGGGTGTAATGGTTGCATGGTGGACTCCCGTGTAGTCCCCTGCATTTTGTCTTTTTTTAAATTAATAATTATTTAGTTTTATTTTTTCATTCGACCATTTTCATTTGACCAGAGAAAGACTGACATACAGAGAGAAGGAAAGTGAGAGAGCAGCCACCAGGTCCGGGACTTGAACCATGGCTGGCCATGTGGGAATGTCCAGCACTTTAACCACCATGCCACCTGCTGATCAGACTGCGACTTGAGTCCTGGACTTGGCAGCTTAAAACTCACGCTGTGTGTGTGTGTGTGAGCACCTGAGATCCCAAGAGGAGAATGGAAGAGAATGGATTGCGGCATAGCCATTCCCCCCAAGAAGTGATTTCTCGCTTTCTATCTCTCTCAGTCTCTCAGGCGAGCACGCTTGCCCTATAGCAAAAATCTCTCTTTAAAAAAAAAAAAATTCCAGGCTCTGGGTGACTTGAAAAACATACTGTGTGTGTGTGCTCAAAATCCCAACAGCATGTAGAAAAGGAGAATTACAGTGTGATTATGCCCCATTAGGAGGTGTTGTTGTTGTTGTTTTTCTCTCTCTCTGGCAAGTGCATGTGTCCGCTGGCAAATTAAAAAAAAAAAAAAGAAGTGAAATGCAGAAAGGTGAGAGGTCATTTGTTTTATGTCTCTCGGGTAGCAGTAAGAACTGCGTTGAGACCAGCAGATGGCATAATGGTTACGTTGCTGGGCTCCCACGTCGTCGACTGTGGTGTCAGTTCCGGACCTGACAGCTTGAAACTCATGCCAGACACATGTGTGTGTGTGTGTGCCCGAGATCTTGAGAAGAGAATGGAAGACAAAGGACTGTGGCATGGCACCCTCCGGGGGTGGGAGGGGTGACTTCTTGCTTTCCGTCTCTCTGTCTCTCCAGAGAGTGCACTCACCCTATAGCAAAAATCTCTCTTCAAAAAGAAAAAGAACCACACATCATGCTTAAAAACATGGTTATCCTTTTGGTTGTTGAATCACGGTTCGAAGCTGCCCCCGGGCCCTGTGACAGAGACTGATGCCATTGCTGGTCACAGAGCCGTCATTGTGTGGACAGGCCTCAGTATTCATACAACCTAATTACCCTGTCACTCCTCAAACTCATTTAACCATCATAATCTTACTTTCGGATGGCCACACCCGTTTTTTTTTTTTTTTTTTAACAGCTATTTAGGCAATCACGATCTTCTGAGTAAACAGGTTTTTCAACACTCAAATTCACGTGGCATCAATTGCAAAACCATACTTTCCACACTCAGCGTGTGAGGGGTCTTTGACCAGACCACACACTTCTGGCCGTCCGACCGCCCGCACCTCTGCATCAGGCGAGGACAGTCCCGCGTGGGCCTTGCGGCAGTCCCGCAGAGATGCGCACCATGTGGGGACAGTGGTCGGATCTGCAGACCGCGGTTCCCTTTATTCTCCTTCCGAGAAGCCCTCCTTTGTTTAATGTAGCACCCTGACTGACGCTCTCTAAGTGTTAGCTATGCTTGGACATATAAAATGTGGATTTTTTTCTCTCTTTCTTTTTTATTTAAGAGAGATTTTTTGCTGAAGAATGTGTGTGTTCTCTGGAGAGACAGAGAGACAGAAAGCAAGAAATCACCCCCCCCAGTAGGGGGGATGGCCACGCCACAATCCCTTCTCTTCTATTTTCCTCTCAGGATTTTGGGCTTGCACACACATGTGCCTGGTGTGAATTTTAAGCTGCTGGATCCAGGACTTGAACCACGGTCGACTACATGGAAGTCCAGCAGCATAATTATTCCGCTATCTGCTCATCCCTAAAATGGAGATTTTAAAGTTTTTTTCTTTTCTTTTTTTTTTTTTTTTAAACTGGTGTACAAAATGGCTTTAGTTAAGCTCAGGACTCTCCCTTTCCCTCCCTCAACACTCCCACCTGACAGCTCCTTGAGTGTCAAGGAGCAAAGGTCACCCATCTTTGTGTCCTTGCTACTTTTGCTTCTGAGCCACAGCAGGGCTTGGAGGCTAAGAGAGTACAGGAACAGATAAGCCCCGTGCTGGGTCTGCCCTTCTGGGTAGATGACTTTGAACTAGTTCTCTGATCTCTCTGTCTCTTCTGAGACATTGAGAGTTAGTTTGAGTGAACTCTGAAATTCCTGCTTGTGCTAAAATTCTGGCTCTTTGTTAACAGAAGTGGAAGAGGGCTCTGGGCGAGTAACTTTCTTTTTTTT
>NW_006159476.1:730965-732191 GCF_000334495.1 Tupaia belangeri chinensis | reverse complement strand
AGAAAAAAAGAAACCCTCCTTTCCATCCATTTTGGTCAAATGTTCAAAATAAATCTGTATTTTAGAGACAGTGCCTAGACAACATCAGGCAGAGTTCTTTACCACATGTGGGCTCAGAAGTCTTTTTTAAAAATTACTATTATTTTTAATTGTTAGAGAGTGCATGTGCTTGCCAGAGAGGAAAAGGAGTGGGGGACCTTCTCCAGTGGGACGTGGTCTGCTGCTCCTTGCCGCCGTCGTGCCATAGGTGACCCTGAGGACGTGCTCATGACCAGCAGTGGTTACCAGCCTGGATGCGATTCTAAAGGCATGTGTTTGAATCACAGTAAACACAGTTACGGAGCATGTATCTTTAGTTAGCTTCTTAAAAATCTGAAATAACATTGAAGGAGAAACGCTTGTTCAGACATAGCAAAAATTGAAAGGAAGATGAGGTTTCCTAAAATACATGATTATTTCAGTCTCCGTAGCAGTAAAATGACCTGTTCCTCCCAAACCAGAGGTCTCCCGATGTTGAGCAATCCCATCCCAGCCTCCCAAGCAGCTGAGACCACAGGTGCGGGCCACAGGTACAGGCCACAGGTGCAGGCCGTGTGGGCTTTTTAGGTTGGGCCTGGAATTGAACCTGAGCCTCTCACATGGCCTGGGCTCTGAGTGGCAGCATCTGCCAGCTGGAGCCACATGGCTGCCAGGCCCAGAGCAGTAATTGTGAGGCCGATCCAAGGAAAGTCAGTCAGTGAATCAGCGAGAGCGCTGAACTGGGGTTTCTAATTTCTGCCCAGGAGGATTTCCACTTTACTCCCTTGGCGTTGGGATCCGACTTAATCATTCGTAATTGTACCCGTGATTCATGCCCTTGAATCATGAAGAGGTTTCTTTGTTCTCTCGTGTCATGAAAGGTGAAATTCAAGACCTGGCTGTGTTGCGGCATCACCGCTGTCGTCACCCACGGACACACATGTTTCTCCATCTTTCTTAAAAATAAATTTCCATTTTTAAAAAAAGATTTCTTTGTTTAATTTTATTTCCTATTATAATTTTTGTGTCTTTTGACTGGTTCAGGGCACGTGTACTCACCAAGGAGAGACACACAGAGAGAGAAAGCAAGAGAGAAAGCAAGCCACCTGGTCTGAGACTTGAACCATGGTCAGCCATGTGGGAGTCCAGTTCTTTAAGTTTTTCCCTTCCTACTGGCCCTCCAATTCTTTTTTTTTTTTTTTTTTTTT
>NW_006159476.1:727059-730834 GCF_000334495.1 Tupaia belangeri chinensis | reverse complement strand
GTATCGTGGGCATGCATGCACACGCGCCCGGCGTGATTTTAAGCCACCGGGTCCGGGACTCGACCTGTGGTCGACTACGTGGGAGTCCAGCGACATAGCCATTATGCTAACTGCTGGTCCTGCCCTCCAGTTCTTTGATAACAAAGCAGTTCATGCCCTTTGTAAGATATCTAAATAATACAGTAGTTTATTAGTAAAAAGACACATTTTGGGAAAAAAAAACTAGTTAAAGTACGTTTCCACACAGTCTAAGCCTATGCTTTTCTTTCTTGTGTTTTTGTTTTTCTGTTTTTTTTTTTTTTTTTTTTTTTTTTCCAGTTTTTGCTGTAGGGCACCTGCAATCCCCAGTAGAGGAGAGCCAGAAAGTGAGAAATCACGCCCCGGGGGGATGGCCTCGCAATCCCTTCTCCATTCTCCTCTTGGGATCTTGGGCATGTATGTACACTCACCTGGCATGGTTTTCAAGTTGCCAGGTCCAGCATTTGAGCCATGGAGTTGGCCCCGTAGCATTCAGCTGCCTTAGCCTTCATGCCACTTGCTGGCCCCAGCCTAAACCTTTTAAAATGAATTCCAAAGAAACATTTCAATGCTATGTCATAGGAAAGTTCGATTAATTATGTAATAACTCCTTAGTCACATGTAATATTGCAAATATTTTATTTGTACAGAATCTGTTGTAATGTATACTTTTTTTTTTAAAGTATACATTACTTTACTTATTTATTTTAACTTGACAGGATAGAGAGAGAGGGAGAGAGAGAAAGCCGCCAGGTCCACGATTTGAATCACGGTCGGCCACGTGGGAGCCCAGCATCCCCAATCACCATACCACCTGCCGGCCCCAATGATACTGTTTTGAAAATGTGTTTTTAGAAGTTAGTTGCCTCTCTCATATCTAACACCAAAATAAATTCCAGATGGGTTTAAGAATTAAATGAAAAAAAAAAAATGACCTCATGAAAGAACTAAAGGAAAATACGGGCAGATAATATCTTCTCCTAGAATGAAGAAGAACTCTCTAATAATAGAAGCAAAGGAAAAATAATAAAATAAAAGACTGATAGGTTTGATCTCATAAAAATTAAATATTTTTAGACACAAAACACCATGAAAACAAATCAAACATTGGTAAAAATATTTGTAGTATACAGGACAGATAAAGCATTAAGATCCTTATCCTTGAAGTACTATACAAATCAACTAGAAAAAAGATAATTTGAAAAACAGATATAGGCCAGCCCTATAATCTAGCAGTTGAAGAGGCTGAATTCCACATGCCAGGCAGTGTGTGTGCTTGTGCCCCAAATCCTGATAGGATGGAGAAGGGATTGAGGTGTGACCATGCCCCATGGGGGGGTGCTTCCTCCCTCTCTTCCTCTTATTGTCTCTCTGTCTAGCGCACATACCAGCAATTAGAACAACACAGATATAACACATAAACAGACAACTCACAAAAGAAGAAATAGAACTAGCCCATAAGTAAACCTTGGAAAACGTTCAGCTTCACTAGCAATCAAAGAGATGAAAATTAAAATGAGATTAATTTTTGCTAGTAAGGTTGGCAAAGAAAAACTGATACATCCAGTGTTGAGAAGGGTATTCTGTTCACCCCAGGAATAACTGTTTTATGGCAGAGGGAGGGCCAGCCAGCGGGCCGGCCAGCGGTGTGGTGCTTAAGGCAGCTGGATCCCACGTGGTTGGCTGTGGTTTGTGTTCTGGACCTGGTGCTCTAGAAAACAGAATGGGAGTGTGTGTGTGAGTGCCCAAAATCCCAAGAGGAGAGGGGCCAGCAGGCGGTGTGGTGGTTGAATTGCTGGACCCTCACATGGCTGACCGTGGTTTGGGTCCTGGACCAGGCAGATTTTTTTCTCACTTTCTCTCTCTCTCTGGTGAGCACATGTGCCCCATAGCAAATTAAAAAATAATAATAAATTTAAAAAAAGAATTAAAAAATTATTTTTATTTATTTATTTACTTACTTTTAAAATTTGACCAGAGAGGGACAGAGGAAGAGAGAGTGAGAGAGAGAGAAAGAGAGGGAAAGTGAGAAAGCAAGCCTCCAGGTCTGGGACTTGAATTACGGTTGGTCATGTGGGAATCCAGTGCCCTTAACCACCATGCCACCTGTCAGCCCCAATAAATAATTCTCAAAAAATTAAGTTACACCATTTACATAAGGCATTAAAAAAAAAAAACCTAAAAGAAATCTGAGGTTTTTTTTTTAGAAAAAAGAAAGCTTGAGAGAAGAATGGAGAAGGGATTGTGGCATGGCCATTCCCCCGGTGAGGTGATTTCTCATGTTCTCTCTCTCTCTCTCTCTCTCTTTCTCTGGCAGGTGCATACACCCTTTAACAAAACATTTTAAAAACGAATCACCATTTCAGAAGGTGGTTAGCATTCCCTTTGCTGCCTGTGGGGAGTCTGTCCTTAGACATTACAGGCGAGCACAGCCTCACCCATTCTCATGAACTTAGTGCTGCGCGTTGGGGCTGACCTGTGGCTCCCTTGTACACCTCCTCAGCTCTTTCTACATTTCACTTCTTTCCATTTTCTGGGCGTATCACTACCAAGCCTCCCAAAGTACGAGTTTATTCCTAAAAGTTTAAAAAAAATGAAGAGGTTTTCAACAAAGTGAACTAACATCCCTCAAAATGACTTTTCAAAAAGTTAAATACTTTTATTATTTTCCATTACAAAAACATGGAGTGAAAAGTGTTGGAGACACGTACCATGCTTAGAGAATGGCACGTGGAGAGTGGAGTGTTTGCACCTCCACAGATGCAGACAACGTCAAAAAGAATCGCTGGGTATGGGCCAACTGGGTGAGAGGCAGGCAGGATCGGCAAGTCAGCTTCTCCTCCCGGCCGAGCCCAGCTCGCTGGGGCCCTCTGCACTGTGTTGCAACGTGGGTCCCAGCTCTACGACGGAGGGCGCTGACTCAGCAGCCATATCTGCTGCGGGCAGGGAGGGCACACCTGCAGCTCCCAGGACAGGGATTCCTGTCATTGGATGACCATGACTCGGAAATGAGAAAGTGTGGGTCATGTTTTGCAAACAGTGACTCCAGGATGTGACTGGGGCTAGGGTAAGTTTAGGGGAGAGAAACTAAAACAAGATTAGAAATGTCTAAAGACTTCCATGTAAAAAGGCTTAAACATTTAGAAACAAATGTAAAGAGTATGTATACAACATCAAGGAAGTGAAAGACTGCTTACACGGACCTAAAAAACACATCCCCAAAGGAAAACACTGATAAAGGATATAAAATACTTTTTAAAAAAGTCTCTATTTCTTCTTTTTAAGAATTATTTTACTTAAATCTATTTATTTATTTATTTTAATTTGACCAGAGAGGGACAGAATGAGAGAGAGAGAGAAAGAGAGAGAGAGAGAGAGAGAGAAAGTGAGAAAGCAAACCACCAGGTTTGGGACTCGAACTGCAGTTGGCTGAATGGAAGTCCAGTGCCTCAACCACTATGACACCTGCTGGCCCTTTAACTATTTTTTCTTAAGGTTTTTGCCACAGGGCACGTGTTCTCACCAGAGAGAAAGAGGGAGGGAGAGGGAGAAATCACCCACCAGGGAAGATGGCACGCTGCAATCACTTCTCTATTCTCCTGTCGGGATTTTGGGCACGCACACACATATGCCTGGTGTGATTTTCAAGCCACCCCATCTGGGACTTGGACCGCAGTCTGCCACTACGCTACCTGCTGGCTCCTATGTATAACCATGTCTTTTTTTTTTTTTTTTTTAAGGGGTTTTTGCCTTTGGG
>NW_006159476.1:713238-727002 GCF_000334495.1 Tupaia belangeri chinensis | reverse complement strand
GACACAGTGAGAGGGAAAGTGAGAAATCACCCCCTGGGTGGATGGCCACACTGCCACAATCCCTTCTCTTCCTTTCTCCTCCTGGGACCTTAGGCACACATGCACACACACCTGGCGTGATTTCGAAGCTGCTGTGTCCAGGATCCCAAACACGGTTGGCCATGTGGGAGTCCAGTGATATAACCGCTATGCCATCTGCTGGTCCCAACCATTTCTAACAGATGAAATGTTCGGTAACAAAAGGAAGTTGTAGGAACATTTATGTTTATTCTTTTCTTTTTAAAATTAATTAATCGTTATTCTCCAATTTGACGAGAGAGAGAGAGAGAGAGAGAGAGAGAGAGAGAGAATGAGAAAGCCACCAGGTCCAGGACTCAAACCTCAGTCGGCCATGTGAGTGAGGTCCAGCACCTTAACCACCACACCACCTGCTGGCCCCAGGAACATATTTATGTTTATTCTGATAAGGCAAAATTTGAAAACATGCATGAAACTGAACATGCATTGACTTGGGGTACATATACATCAGTAAAACTATAGAGAACAACAAACCCAAAAGATAGACAATAAAGAAATAACAGGACAGAGACTAGTTACTTCTGGGGGCGGGAGGGAGATGTGGTCAGGAGGGATAAAGAGGCCCCAGTGGTGTGTTTGCGTGGCTATCCCAGGTGGGAGTGTGGGTGTCATGTACATTGTTTATGTGTGAAAGAGTAAAATGAAATCTCAGGCATGTTAATGAAGGGCAGTAGGGAGAAGAGTGAGTTCATTGGGAACTGGGTTTGTGTAGGCCTATAAAATGGAGAAGGGGATTGAAGAAAGACTGGACTTTGCTGTTTGGACCAAGGCTGACCTTTTAATTTTCTTTTTTCTCCAAGAGAGAGATTTTTGCTATAGGGCATGTGTGCTTGCTAAAGAAACAGAGAAAGACAGACAGAAAGTGAGAAATCACCCTCCCTGGGGGGAATGGCCTTGCTGCAATCACCTCTCCTTCAGTCTCCTCTTGGGGTTTTGGGCACACACACACACACACACACACACACACACACACACACGTGCCCAGTGTGAGTTTTAAGCCGCTGGGTCTGGGACTTGAACCACGATCCACTACGTGGGAATCCAGAGACGAAACCATTGTGACATCCGCTGGTCCTAAGGCTGGCCTTTCCATCTAAACCTCACAGAAAGAAAACTGGGGAAGGTTACATATTTTCTTTATTTGTTGTTGTTTGTTTTGTTTTTGCTGTAGGGCACATGTACTCAGCAAAGAGAGACAGAGAGAGGGAAAGTGAGGAATCAGCCCCCCCAGGGGAAATAGCCAGCTGCAATCTCTTCTCCATTCTCCTCTTGGGATTTTGGGGCATGGGTGCACTCGTGCCCGGCGTGATTTTCAAGACACCAAGTCCAGGACTTGAACTGCAGTTGGCCATGTGGGAGTCTAGCATCTTAACCCCATGACACCTGCTGGCTCCCACATTTTCTTTTATTATTTTGCATAAGAGATTATTACTACTCCTCAGTCCATAGAACCAAAAGCATTACATACACTAACAATTTAAAGATACACAGGAAGGAATTTCCCTTTTCCTCCTTTAAAGAGCTCGATGAACTTGAAAGCGCACTGGATGAAGAGCAGAAACCCGAGTTCCCACTTGCGCCTGTCCTTAACTACGCGGGTGACCTTGGTCTGACGATTTCGCCTCGCCCAACCTCAGCTTCTCAAGGTTTCTAAGGCTCAGCTTTACGTCCAGTCATTGCACGAGCCGGAGAGCCTCTCAACCAAGAGGAGGTGGGCATGTGCATCCATCATTGTGAGAAAGATATATCCTGTTAATTTGGAAGAGCTGAAGAGAGTATTCATTTTCCTCCCACAGCCTTAATGAAGAAATAAAGAAACTAATTTCCCAGTACCATTCCAGGGGCTCTGCACTCCTTCACAGACTGTGGGATTAATGTAACAGACTCACCCAGCTCAACAGTCCCCTCCCATGACCCTTCCCATTCTAAGCTTTAGAATTATTTTTCTATAAACAAAGTTTCTAAAGTCACATAAAAATTAACTCATCTTTAAAACGTGAGCTTATATATAGTAGTGTAGTTAGGGCAAAATACCTGCAATTTCTGCTATCTTTGACTCAGTAACATCTATTATTACCTGTGTCTGAAGGACAGCAGATGTTATGATCTTTGCTAATTATTATTCCCCTGATTAAAGTAACTTGTATCTATAATGCAATCCTTCCCTAAAATGTTTAGTGTGTTTAGCAGATATTAAATAATTTATCTTGGCAACGTATCAATGAAGCTGGTAAAAGCAAGTATTGCTCTCATTATTTAAAGAAGAATATGATAAGCCGAGGATTAAATCACGATCCTTATGGTCATTTCACGTCATGAACCACAGAATCCTACACCTTCCTCCCCCCACCCCCACCTTCCCTCCTATGTAGGGCACCCTGTCCTAGTCAGCCCTAGGGGAGGCGGAGCCTGTCTTCCATGCTGAAACCAGGAGGAGGTCTTTCCTCTCCCTGGCTGGTGAGGCAGGCTGAGGACACCTACTCTGGGCTCAGGTTTGGAGACTCCAGTCCAGGGACAGACACGCAGATGCGGAGGATTTAGGAGTCACTTGGGGTGACAAAGAGGAAGAGCCTCCGGTGCACTGAGCACCTGCCGTCAGCCACACCCTGTAATGAGACGGGCCCTCCCCGCCCCTGCTGTCCTAACCGCTCTGTTCTCTGCTCAGGCTTATTGGGCCTCCGCAGTTTCTAGATCTCCTTCCCCAGGCTTCTCGTGAATGTTTAGAACTGCACAATATCCTTCCAATAAACCCCCCTTCCGTGCTGGCCAGAGGTGATTTCAGTTGCTTGCATGCTGACACAGATTCTCCTAGTCCAACTTCTGCTGAAGGCGTCAGAGTTTTATCCCCGAATTGTCCTGCCCGCTTAGAATGTTTAAGTTTAGCATTAACTTTAAAAAATTCTTTATCATATTCGATGAAGTTCAGCTGCACAATCATAATGAGCCTGCAAATACGGTGTTTAGCAGAATATCAAACACACTTTTTTCTTTACAGGACCCAATCAATAAAGTTACACATAAAAGTTTAGATAGAAAATACTTCCTTTCAGTTGAGGTGGTTGGATTCCACATGGCCAACTGTGCAATTCGAGTCCAGAACTTGACAGCTTGCAAAACATGTGAGGGGCCAGCAGGTGGTGTACTGGTTAAGGCGCTGGACTCCCACAAGGCCGATTGCAGTCTGAGTCCTGGACCTGGCAGCTTGAAAATCATGCCAGACTCGCGTGAGTGTGTGCCCAAAATCCTCAGAGGAGAATGGAGGAGAAGAGGTTGAGGCTTGACCATCCCCTGCGGGAGGCGATTTCTCACTTTCCCTCTCCCTGTCTCTCTGTCTCTAGTGAATAAAACCATTAAAAAGAGAAAAAGGGAAAGGAAAAAGATGAGCACGTGTGCGTCTGTGCCCCAAATCCTCAGAGAACGGAGAAGGGGCTGTGGTGTGGCCATCCCCCTGGAGGGTGCTTCATCACTTTCTCTCAATTTCTGCCTCTCTCCAGCAAGCGCACATGTCCAGAAGCAAACTGAAAATAAAGAAAATACTTCCTTTATATCAAGCAAGAAACAGCAAAAGAGGATGAATGGAAGGATCCTGGTTTTGTAAATGATCTGAATAGACTAGACACTGGAAAGGAGGCGGGGAAAGGACGGTAGGAGTGTTGTCTGAGCAGTGGGCACAGGTTAGCTTCCTCTGAGCGTCATTCGGCATTTAACAAAGTTAATGTGTTACTTCATAATTAGGAAAAATTCATCAAAATTGAAAGATTTGTCTTATGGAAATTTACAAAAGAAGAAAAATAGTTCTCCTCTTACGAAAGTAGGAAGAGCAGATTCACCACTTGGGTTCAACAGTAACCAACACACGGTCTATCTCGTTCTATCTGGTATGTGCCCTACTCCCCGCTCAGGCTGAACTCTCGGCTCAGAAAGATTTTTTTTTACACATTTAAAAAAATGTGCTCAAGGGCATATGCTCTTGCCAGAGAGACAGAGGAAGAAGGGGAAGGCATCCCGCAATGTGGCATGGTCTGGCGACACTCCCTTCTCCATTTTTCCACCTTGCCAGGATTTGGGGCATGCTCTCACAAATGTCTGGCATGTTTTTCAAGATGCCGGGATCAGGATTCAAACCATGGCTTCTCTGTGGACTGTGGTCCCCTCAACCACTGCATTATGGGGCTGGCCTAGTAATCATTTTTTTTTTTTTTTGAGAGGTTTTTGCTATAGGGCGTGTGCGCTCGCCAGACAGACAGAGAGAGACAGAGAGATAGAAAGCGAGAAATCACACCACACCAGAGGGGATGGCCACGCCGCAATCCCTTCTCCTCCATTCTCCTCTCGGGATCTTGGACACGCACGCACGCACGATGCGTCTGGCGTGAGTTTAAGCCACCAGGTCCGGGACTCGAACTGCAGTTGACTACGTGGGAGTCCAGCAACATAGCCATTACGCTAACTGCTGGTCCCAGTAATCATTTTTTTAAAAAGAATAATTTATTTTATTATTATTATTACTATTTTAATTTTGCTACAGGACATGTGCACTGACCAGAGAGAGACGGAGGGGGAAATGAGAAAGCAAGCCACCAGGTCCAGGACTTGAACCGTGGTTGGCCATGTGGGAGTCCAGCATCCCAATCACCTTGCCACCTGCTGGCCCTGGTAACCATGTGGGTTTTTTTTCTTTTTTCTTTTTTCTTTTTTTTCTTCAGGGGAGAGCAGAAACACAGTCCCCCACTACCACAAATTATGCAGTCGAGTTTCCCACATTTGGGGAAATCACAGGGGCCAGAACACCCAGAGTGCAATGGATAAGCCTCGCCCTGGGAAAACCACCTTCATGATCATGGTCTCTCCCGTGCCAGGTAAGTATGGCAATCATGTTTTAAATCTAACTTCCTATTCTAAAATTGTTTTATTTCTATGAATGCTTATTTTGTTCTCATAAATGTATTCTTGGATCTTAATGAGGAAAACAGAGAATGTTCTTAACTTTTCTCATGTTTCTGTAGTGACGTTATTTCAAAGGGTCCACCCTCTGATTCCTCGAGTTCGGGTGTGGGTCTGCAGGCACCTGGCTCTGTACTGCCTCACTGTCCTTCAGCCCCACCCGTCCCTTCTGCAGCATCCGTGGCCACTTTCCTGCTGGAGAAGAGCCTGTGACACAGGCAGGACAAGCATAAGACCCAAGGCCTCTCTCTGCCCTGTACAGAGAACATCTGTGGGCCCCCCATCTAGGTCATTTCTCACTTTGGAATTTCAGACTGTTTTCACACGTGGGCCCAGAGATTTTTATTTGTCTGTCACAGGTTATCAATAAGTGGTTAGTGGCGGAACCAAACAAAAACTTTTCAAACTTTGCCTGCCTGGGCCTCACGTTAGACCCACCACATCGGATCTCTCTCTCTCTCTCTGATTGCCAGAGGGTGTGTGTACTCACCAAAGAGAGACAGAGACAGAGAGAGGGAGAGGGAGAAAGGACTCCCAATGGGGCATGCTCAGGCCACCATTCCTTCTCCTTCATTCTCCACCTCGTCAGGACTTGGGGCACACCTGCACACATTCCGGACCAGGATTAGAACAATGGTCGGCTGATGGATCTGGCTCACTTAACACTAGGACATGGGGCTATCTCCCAAATCAAAATTCTTTACTGAGCCACCCTTCTTCCTCACGTGACCCTGACTCCACTGTTCATCTTCTCCAGAGAAACTGTCTGATCATTCTGCCTGTTTGGCAGATCTGGGATGTGGCCCTTGGGAGGCTGACTCTTTGCAGCGTCTACTGGGAAGAGCAGCTGTTGTCTCCTGGCTTGCCCCAGCTTCCTCTCTATGTTAACCTACACTGATAGGAATCAAAGTGTTATTTTCAGAGGCTTTGGCTTCACATACAAAGCTATAATCCATAATGGAATAAACTTGCATTTTTAACCTCCTGTAACTGGACTCCTTTTCGCTGCACTATACACATAGTCAGAGCATCCTCATATAGCAATGAGAGGACGCACCAGAATCATCTCGGGTCAGAGTAGTTTACTACTTCATAATGAGAGGACTTTCCAAAATGGTTTTAGGCCCTGAGACAGCCACAAGATGAATCACAGATCTGGATTGAGTTAAGGCTTATTTAACTTTGAGAAAGGTATTTGAATCCTCTGGGCTTCGGCCATCAGCACTGTAGTTTGAATTGAGAATTTTATTTCCTGCAGGCTCTAAAATTTATGTAACTATTTAAAAATTTTTGCTGCAGGACACATGCACTTGCCAGAGAGTGTGCACACGAGAGAAAAGTGAGAAAGCACTCCTCGTGGGCTGACCACGAATGCAATCTCTCCCCCGTCCTCCCCTCGGGGTTTTGGCATACACGCACACACATCCCTCATATTTTTCAAGTCACTGGGTCTGACATGCACTGTTGATCACGTAGGATCCAGTGGCTTCAACCACTATGCCACCTGCTGACCCTCTAAAATTCTTTAATGTTACAGCTTTAAAGTACAGTCCTGTAGCCTGACTGATGAGTCTCCCCAGAGGAGCGCTTAGCTGCTCACAGCTGATTAGGAGTTGGGGGGAGAGCATGCAGACACAGAAATTAACTGAAAAATAATGCCATAATTTTTTCTAAAACTGGTCTCTCTTGCTATGTCTGGTGAGAGTGTTCTTTTTTTTTTTTTCTTGCAAGAGCATGAATCCATTTTTATTTATTTACTTTTCATTAGATCAAATCCTTGAGGGGTACAACATGAAATGGATTCTGTGTCCAGTGGCCTTAGAAGGAAGGTTGCTTTGGAATGTGGCTCAAGCCATGCCCCTGTTCCCTGGGACAAGTAACCTTTCCCTAGATGACTGGTTTTATTCAGTTTGCCACCAGGAGTCACTGTGTTGTTTGTGCTGCGTACACATAAGTGCACTTCTTTCTAAACAGAATTGTGTTTCACCCCGGGCACAAACACCCTCGATTTTGAGAAGGCTGTGTGCTCCCTTTGGTTCCTGAGACCTCGCTCACAGCCAGCAAAATGGCCTTGGCCCTCAGTCTTCCAGATGTGTTGACTTTTTGAAGTCCTTCCCAGCAGGTCTCAGTCGTCACAATCAGCAGCAGGGTTCTTGCCGTGAGGTGCTTTTAACAGATTTCGTTTCCACGTTTCCAGCGATGTTCGGCCAGAACGTGGATTTGCATGTTAGCTAATTCTTATCTGAATAATTTTCTTCAGAAAATGATCTCAAATCGGCTTTATATTTTGTATTCTTGTTTAATTTAGGTCCACAGCTTCTTACACTTGATTTGACTTACTGAACTCTATAAATAGGGGGCCCAGCAAGCAATTTAGTATGTTTTATAGCAGTGTAAGTTTTAAGAGCTCTTTCATCCTTTTCCTATTTATGTGGAATTCCTATTAATGTCAGAGGGATTTACTGTGATTGAAATGAAGGGAGTCTGTGTCCTTGAAAAGTTTGTAAGCAGTCTTTAGGTATATAAACGGCATTACGTGTTTATGAACATCATATAAAAGGTCAAACACATTATCATGAGCAGAATAAAGTAAGATGTTGAAGGTACGTCTACATTAGCAACTGCAGAGAATTGGAGGGGAGACGGAATGGACTCTCTGGGTAACTGCCTTAGCAACTGCAGAGAATTGGAGGGGAGACGGAATGGACTCTCTGGGTAACTGCCTTAGCAACGGCAGAGAATCGGAGGGGAGACGGAATGGACTCTCTGGGTAACTGCCTCATTTTTCACGTTCAGGGTGGAGAATATTGAGAGCAGCTCTCCACTCAGGCTGAGTAACGCACACACCTTCTTTTGGATCTGAGGTTCCATTTGTTTGAATCAGTGTATCAGGGGCTGGAAGGATAGAACTACTTTCTTTCTAATGATTACTTTCCTCTGATCTCTTAAAATAATTTGTTCCTGTACCCACTCTACCCTGCAGGTGAGTCAGGGAAAACCAAGTGTCTCATCTATATTCTACAACTGATTTTGGTGGAAGAAATGGGTGTGCAGAAGTGGATTCTCTCTTTTTAAGAAAGCTTACTTTATTATTTGTTTCATAAGAGACCAAGAGAGGAAGGCAGAAGAAGACTGCCTCTTAGCAAGTCATAGCTAGCCTGGACACATGGCTCGTACAGGGAGACCTCCAGATGCCAACCCAGAACCTGCCACGGGTCTAGCATTACAGAATACCATGTTAACCGCTTTGCATCTGTGTAACCTCAATGAAAACATTTAGCAACTATTCCTACTTCATGGACCTTTTGTTTTGAGTTTGTGGACTAAATTTTAAACCACAGTATGAAAGAAAGAAGAGGAAAGAGTTTAAGGAAGGTGCAGGAGAACCCATCCACTATCTGGACAATTACTTGGCTTATTGAACAATACTTGAAGCCCTACTCAAAAGGTGGGGTCAGTTGACTGTTAACGTGAAAATGGAGGTAGTAAGAACCCTCTGACCCTCCATGGTATTTAAACAATTCTAGTTAGTAAAGGAAGCTTCTTCTTTTAAGAGCCCCCTTTTTTGAGAGATGTTTTTAAAGAATTATTTTATTTAATTTTATTCATTCATTCATTTACTTTTCATTTGACTAGAGAGAGACACAGGGAGAGCAAGAGAGGGAAAGTGAGAAAGCAAGCCACCAGGTCTACGACTCGAGCCACGATCAGCCATGTGGGAGTGTCCAGCACCTTAACTACCATGCCACCTGCTGGTCCCCTTTTTGAGAGATTTTTGCTAGGAGATGTGTGCACTTGCTGGAGAGACACAGAGAGAGAGAGAGACAGAGAGGGAGAAATCAGCCCCTGGGGGGGATGGCCATGCTACAATACCTTCTCTTCCATTCTCCTCTTGGGATTTTGGGCACACATGCCCAGCATGAGTTTTAGGCCACCAGTCTGGGACTTGAACCAGACTACGTGGGAGTTCAGTGATGTAACCATTATGCCATCTACTGGTGTCCAGAAAGGAAACTTTTAACCATGAAGAGAAAAGTTACTGGGAATCATATCTTCCATTTGCCAAGAATATTGGGTACCCACAAAATGATCGTGTGCTTTAAGGACGACTTTAAGGTCATCCTTTAACTACAGGGAACCACTACAGTTAGCTGCTGAGTCTTCACGTAGAAAGGGAAATTGGTGCATTACGTCAGTCACACCGTCTGGGAGGGTCAACTTGTGTGCACTGTCAGGCCTGCCACACATGGCAGCTAGTTCAGTGGTGGCATTTAAGGGTCAATGTCTAGTTTTAAGTTACAGGTGTAAAAATTCAAGCTATTAAATGGATCCCATAAGGCTGACTGCATAGTTAGCATTCTGGACCCGGCAGCTTGAGAAAAACGCTGGATGCGTGTGGATGTATGCCCAAAATCCAGAAAGAAGGAGAGCTGGAGAAGAAATTTAGCATGGCCATCTCCCTTGGGGGATGTTTTCTCACTCCTGCCCCTGTCTCTTTACAGTGAGTGCACACACCCTCTAGAAAAAAATTTAAAAAGCAAAGCGTCTGGAAGGCTTGCCTAACAGAAAATATTTTCTACAGGACGTTACTGTGACATTGTCGGTCAGAGATGCTGGTTTACACGTGATGAACAGGTCCTAGGCGCTCACTGTGTACCCATGTCTTATACTCACTCTCCAGCAAGGGCATCGCATTCTCACGTCTGCTCTGCAGATGACGGTTCTAGGGTCCTCTTCTTGACACTCTCGCCCTGGGCGATCGCATCTACTCCCATGGACTAAGCACTCTCTTTACGCTGTCGACTCCCAATTTTGTATCTCTAGCGGAGACCCTTCTCTGGGTCACACAGACATTTCCGGAGGAGGTCTCATGAATACACTTAACGTTTGCATGACCAAAACTGCTGAGTTTGTAGCAGGTGCTCTTGGTCCCCTTGTCAGCTGTCCTCCCTTCCATGTTGGCACAGTATAGATTTTGTTGGTTTCCCCACCCCTCCCCGGCAAGTGAGTACAGGGAAGACGCCCCTGTGCCTAGTTCCAGGAGTAAATCTTGATTTATCTAAGCCAATCCTGGGGACCACATTCCTCTGGTCAGTGATTAGTTTAAGGTAGGCACATGAGTTTGCGCCAATGAGCTATGAGGGGATATCTGCTGGGAAGTTTCTGGAAAAGATTTTTCTCTCTTCTAAGTAGTCACAAGACAATGTGATCTTGCCTTTCCTTCCTTATATTGTTGTACCTGAACGTGATGGCCAGGACTGAAAGCATGCAAGACTGAGGTGTGATGGTCGAGGTGGCTGGGTCTCTCATGACTGACTAGGTAGTTCTAGTCCCTGGTTTAACAGCTTGAGAAACATATCAGGGGGAGCAGCAGTTGGCATAATGGCAATTTCGCTGGACTCCCACATAACCGGCTGTGGTTCGGGTCCTGGACCTGATGGCTTAAACTTGGGCGCATGTGCGTGCGTGCCCAAGATCCCGAGAGGAGAATGGAGGAGAAGGGATTGTGGCACGGCCATCCCCCCTAGGGGGTGATTTCTTGCTTTCTGTCTCTCTGTCTCTGTCTGTCTGTCTGGCAAGCGCATGTGCCCTATAGCAAAAACCTCTCAAAAAAAAAAAAAAAAGAAAAAAAAAAGAAAAAGAAAAGAGAAGAAACACATCAGGCATGTGTGTGACATGCTCAAAATCCCTACAAGAGGGATAAATGGGGGAAAAGGGATTTTGGCTTGGCTTGAATATTCCCAATAGGGAGTACTTTCTTGCTTTCTTTGTCTCTCTCGTTCTCTCTTTGGCTAACACACACATCCTCTGGCAAAACTGAAAAAGGAGAAAGAAAGAAAGTAAGAAAGGAAGGAAGGAAGGAAGAAAGGAAGGGAGAAAGGAAAGAAGGGAGAAAGAAAGGAAGAAAGAAAACTATCTTGCCAGCACTGTAAATTCACAGTAAACTTCTCCCATGGTGTACGTAGCGCCTTTTCTAGGCAGTTTGTAGCTCACCAGTCTGGCACCCTGATATGGACAGCTCAGATTCCATGGCTAGTTGACACGCTGCATCATCATATATTCATCAGTGAAAAGTCAGAGCGAAGATCCAGCAACTCGTAGAGATTTCTGCCACAATTTATGGAGCTACCAATGATTACATACACTTCTTTGAGTTATACAGAGCTTTGATTTTATCTACAACTATTTATTTTTATATAATTGGCCAGGGGCACCTCCACTTGCCAGAGGGAAACAGAAAGACAGAGACAGGGAGAGGGAGAAAGCACCCTCGTGGAGGTGGTCACGCCGCAATCCCTTCTCCTCCGTTTCTCCATGCTGTCAGAATTTGGGGCATCCATGAACTTGTGCCCAGTGGGGCCAGGATTCGAACCATGCAGTCCGTCAGCCATGTGGGATCTAGCTCCCTTAAGCACTGGGCCAGCTTCTCACATATTTATTCACTGGGTATTTTGTGTCAGGTGCGGTGCTGAGGTGGCAGATACAAAGGTGAACGATTCAGTCTCTGCCGACAGCACAATGGAATGGGGGGCGTGCGTAGCTGTAACAGTTAAACACACTTGTCTCGCTTGTTTTCACGGCAGCATTGACGTGGCTGTAGAGATCTGCTATTTACTCAGGGCATACTTATTCTTTGATGAAGACATGATCTCCTGTTATTCTCCCTGGGAGTTGAGCTTATTCACAACATGTTCCAGGTAGCTTTGGGCCTGTTAATGGAGCACATGAAGACTGCGGGGAGAATCTAGCTTAGGAGACGTGTGAACATGCTTACCCCCGACTACACCAAGTGAAAATGCCTCCTCACCCTCTCAGTCACCGTTCGGGCTGGGTTGAAGCATTCGGAGACTTTAATCTATGTCAAGTGCAAACGCCATTTCACATTGCAATAAGGATTCATATTCTATTCATTAAAAAGCACAGATTTTGTAATAAAGAAACCTTTTAAATGTGCATATTATGTAAAGTTACAGTAGATTTACTGAGGGGGAGAAGTGGGGACAGAGGACAAAAGGAGAAAGGGGGAGAGCACAAAAAGGGAGGAACTTCCTGCAATCTGGCCTTGGGTTTGGATGCCTGACCAGCCACCTAAAACATGTTTGCTCAGTCATTCACTGACTCCGTCAACTAATACTTAGAGAGCTTCCAAAAAATAACAGCGACCAGGACAGCAGCAGCACCCACTCAGTGCGTACTGTCTGCGAGGTGGCCGCTGGGTCACACTCCTGTCACTTCCACTCTCAGGGGTGGGTGCTGTGACTGCAGCCCCACAGGGTGCGTTCTGAGGCTGAGCTGTTCTCAACCACCTGCTGTGCGCCCCCTTCCCCTTCCCCACACTAGGGCGGTGGTCTCCGTCCTGTCCTCTGGTCTGTCCCTCCGTCCTCGAGTCCGCAGTCTGTTAGAGAGTGTGTGTGCCAGTCACTGAGTGCAGCTCGACAAATGCTGCCCACCATGGGGATGCGCAGAGTGTCGCCAGCAGGGACCCAGAGCTCTCCTGAGATGGGAGGGGACAGTTGGTTTGAAAGAGGTCTGTGAACTGAAATGTAAGGGAGCGCACGGTGTCTCCAGGCAGGCGTTCACACTGAGAGGAAGAACTGATCACGGAGGCAGAGCGTGTGGGTGCCGTGGAGTGGAGTCCTGGTGGCAGAGCGCGAAACAAGGCTGCGAGGAGGCGCCAGTAGCCAGGAGGAATGATTCCAACCAGCTCAGTGCGTTCCTCTCCACACATCCTTGTTAGCGGTTTATTCGAAGAGAAAACTGCCAATCCACTAGTATAAAAATCCACTATAAAAATGTAACTTTTAATTCAAGTTTTAAAAATTAAAGGATTTACCTAACCATTACTTTTACTTTGGAGATATTACTTTCAGGTCATTGGACATGTGAACATTTAAAAAGAAACATGATTTCCATTCTTACTATCCTGTATTAAAAATACCTGTTAGATATGCTTGCATAGATAGCTGGACCAGGCAGCTTCTCTCTGATTACTGAATCAAAATTCTGGTGTCAGGGGACTAGTAGTTAGTGTAATGGCTACGTCGCTGGACTCCCACGTAGTCGACCGCGGTTTGAGTCCCGGACTCGGTGGCTTAAAACTCACGCCGGGTGCGTGTGTGTGCCTGCCCAAGATCCCCAGAGGAGAATGGAGGAGAAGGGATTGTGCGTGGCCATCCCCCCTGGGGTGTGGTTTCTCACTTTCTTTCTTTCTTTTTTTTTTTTTTTGAGAGGTTTTTGCTATAGAGTGCATGTACTTGCCAAAAAGAGACAGAGAGACCCTGGATCTGGCGTCTTAAGAAACGTGGGGCTGGGTGGCACGGTGGTAAGGTGTTGGCCTCCCACGGCCAACTGGACCTGGTGGCTTGACAATCACGCCAGGCGCTCCTGTGTGCATGTCCCAAATCCTGGGGGAGGGCCGGGGTTCTGCAGTGGCCTCCCCGGGGGCTGCGGCTCTCTGATTTAAAAAAAAAAAATGCGGGGCACGTGTGCATGCCCAAGACCCCCAGGAGGGCATGGAGAAGGGATGGGGCCTGGCCAGCCCCCGGGGGGATCTCTCGTTTTCTTCTCTGTCTCTCCTCCCTGGAGCACATGTGCCCAACAGCCATCGCGAACAAGAGTAAAAACGTGCATCTAATTTTTGGAAGGGCCACTACGTCCATGTAATTCAAACGTGAACTGTGTCAAGTGCAGCGGTCCCCTCCCGCGTCCGGGCCGCGGTTCTCGCCCTGGCCCAGGTCCTGA
>NW_006159476.1:705715-712304 GCF_000334495.1 Tupaia belangeri chinensis | reverse complement strand
GGCTACGTCGCTGGACTCCCACGTAGTCGACCGCGGTTTGAGTCCCGGACTCGGTGGCTTAAAACTCACGCCGGGTGCGTGTGTGTGCCTGCCCAAGATCCCCAGAGGAGAATGGAGGAGAAGGGATTGTGCGTGGCCATCCCCCCTGGGGTGTGGTTTCTCACTTTCTTTCTTTCTTTTTTTTTTTTTTTAGAGGTTTTTGCTATAGAGTGCATGTACTTGCCAAAAAGAGACAGAGAGACCCTGGATCTGGCGTCTTAAGAAACGTGGGGCTGGGTGGCACGGTGGTAAGGTGTTGGCCTCCCACGGCCAACTGGACCTGGTGGCTTGACAATCACGCCAGGCGCTCCTGTGTGCATGTCCCAAATCCTGGGGGAGGGCCGGGGTTCTGCAGTGGCCTCCCCGGGGGCTGCGGCTCTCTGATTTAAAAAAAAAAAATGCGGGGCACGTGTGCATGCCCAAGACCCCCAGGAGGGCATGGAGAAGGGATGGGGCCTGGCCAGCCCCCGGGGGGATCTCTCGTTTTCTTCTCTGTCTCTCCTCCCTGGAGCACATGTGCCCAACAGCCATCGCGAACAAGAGTAAAAACGTGCATCTAATTTTTGGAAGGGCCACTACGTCCATGTAATTCAAACGTGAACTGTGTCAAGTGCAGCGGTCCCCTCCCGCGTCCGGGCCGCGGTTCTCGCCCTGGCCCAGGTCCTGAACCCTTCCCAGGCGGTGGACACCGGGAAGCCCCTTCGCAGCGGGGACAGCGGCCCTGCAGAGCATCCCCGAGCTCCGCCCACCGGGGGAGAGCATCAGCCCCGCCCTCCACGCACCTCCCTCCTCAGCCCCAGCCAGCCCAGGGCCTGGCCGGAAGTGTCCTAGGGCGGGAAACGTGACCCGGAAGTGCTTCTGGGAAATGCGGCTTCGCGGAGGCAACTCAGAGAGAGGCTGTTCTCCCTGCCCGCGGCCTCCCTGCCCCGGTCCCGTTAGAACCTGCCCCCTGCGGGGCACCTGCCACTTCCTGGAGGGCCTCGGCTCGGGCTCTGCCTCGGCCTTGCTGCCCTTCCCGGAGGGTGAGTGGACCTGGCCGTGGGCGTGGGGCGAGGGAGACCTGGGCCGCGGCTTTCCGTCAGGGGTGTGCGTGGGCGGCCACGGCTTTCCGTTGGGAATGTCTGCAGTAATAACGTGGGTGGCCATGGCTTTCCATTAGGGATGTCCAAAATAATAATGTGGGCGGCCACGGCTTTCCCTTAGGAATGTCCCTAATATTAATGTGGGCGGCCCGTAATAATAACGCAGGCGGCCACGGCTTTCCATTGGGAATGTCTAATAATAACGCGGGCGGCCAGGGCTTCCCGTTAGGGGTGTCGGTAATAACATGAGCGGCCACGGTTTTCCGTTGGGAGTCTGCAATAATAACGTGGGTGGCCATGACTTTCCCTTAGGGATGTCCAAAATAATAACGCGGGCGGCCACGGCTTTCCCTTAGGAATGTCCCTAATATTAATGTGGGTGGCCACGGCTTTCCCCAAGGGAATGTCCGTAATAATAACGCGGGCAGCCACGGCTTTCCGCTGGGAATGTCTAATAATAACGTGGCCGTCCGGAGTCTGCGCTGGGAATACGTGTAGCAGTAACATGTGCTCTCCCAGGTCCGCACTGGGAATGCACGTAATAATATGGGCCCGGTTGTGGATTCCCACGTGGATTGCGGTTTGAGTCCCCATCACGCTGGGCCGCCTGCATGCATGCCCAAGATCCAAGGAGGAGAATGGAGAGGATTGCGCCGTGGCCATGGAGGAGGTCCTCTTTGCCTCAGTGTAGCGCAGGTGCCCTATAGCAAAAATCTCTCAAAAATAAATAAGGCGGGCCACCTGGAGCCCGTGCTGGTAACCCACGGAATGACGCTGGCCCAACCTCACATCAGGAATGCACATAACAGCGTGGGCCGTTGAAAGTCCACGTTAGGAATACCCACGGTATTCACCTCCACCCTCACCCGTTTACTTCAGAGGTACTTGGGGTAACATTGGTCGGCAGGAGTCCATCCCAAATACTCGTGATAGTAACACGGGTTAGGAATACATGTAATAATAACGAGGACCCTCCCAAGTCTACAGTAGAGTACATGTAACAACACAGGCTGTCTGGAGTCTGCGTTGAGGGGATACACATAATAATAACGTGGGCCACGTGAACCTGGTGTCCAAGTTTGCACATTGCAAGGGATTACTGGTGCATCCCCACTTTGGGTGGCATTACTTCACAGAACATTTTATTTTTGCATTAAAAAATTATTTATTTTCTTCTTTTTAAAAATTTAAAAAGAATATACATAATAATGTTACTGTTACACATATTCCCAGTGCGGACTCCTGACGGCCACGTTATTGTTACATATATTCCAGAGAGGGGGGGAGAGAGCGAAAGTAAGAAAGTAAAGTGCCAGGTCTGGGACTCAAACCACAGTTGGTTATGTGCAAGTTTAGTGCCCCTAACCACCTTGCCATCTGCTGGCTCCTAGTTTTGAAATTAAATAAAATTATTGTAATTTTTAATTTTGCCATAGGACACGTGCCCCTGCCAGAGAGAGACAGAGAGAGAGAGAGAGAGGGAGGAAGAGAGAAAGTGAGAGAGTACTTCCTGGGACTTGAACTGCTGTTGGCCATTGTCCAGCACCTCGTCCACCACGCCAGCCCCGCAGAATGTTTTAAATAGAGGGTAGAACTTCTGGCGAAAGCATGTAGATTCCCCAAGGGGGCTCCCAGTTCCTGTGCCCTTTAGTGCCCAAGAAGGCACAGATGAATCTGAGGCAGAGGTTATCAGGTCATTCCAGCTGGATAGACAGGGACAGATAGGAGCATCACCGCGCCCATCTGGGGGAGAAATGGAGGCCCCGCCAGAATCCTCGTTGACAACTTTGGTTCCTTGCGTTTTGGCGGTGGTTGTGAAGCGGGCCTTCCCTCTGAAATGGCCCACTCTGGCAGTCCGCAAGCACCGTGGCCGGCCCCTCTGGGTACCTCTGGGACACAGGTCTCCAGCGTTCCTGCCGCCGATTTGGGCGCCCCCGGTGACCCGCCCTCCTTGGTCTCCGAGTTGGCGAGTTGGCCTGTGGTAGTTACTGAATTTGGAAAAACGATGTCCTCTCTAGGATTTACAAAGTACTAGCAACGAGGACGCGCTTCCGTTTGTGTCTGGAAGGAGCCGTGGGCGATGGTGAGTCAGTGCCCACTGGGGGGCAGCATGGCGTTTTCGGCGGCTGCTGCTCACCTGGGCCCACTGCTGGCGCGGCGGGAGTGTAGCTGGAGTAACGTCTCTTAACGCTTGGTACACGCCCTGGATGACTTAAGTACATTATCTCGTCTAACCTCCCCAGACCTTCCCCCCACCCCCCCCATCTCCAGGCTCGGGCTCTGCTTTGCTCATACCGCAGCAGGAAACCAGGGAAAAGGGAGGAGACGGTAAACCCAGCAGTACACAGCCAGCAAGGGCAGAGGCATAACACACACAGGTGCTTAACTGACTTCAGGCCAACGAGATTAAAGTTGCTGTAAATTGCAACAAATGGCGAAGGGTCAGCAGTTAAAATGAGAAGGAGAAGGGATTGCAAGTGACCTTTCCCTTGGGGAGGTGCTTTCTCTTCTCTCTTTGTCTCTCTTAGTGCATGTACCTTCAAGCATAAAAGAAAAAAGAATTCTGATTGTGAATACTATGGAGTTCACGAGGATTAAGCATTGATTTTATGTAATGTGCCTTAAGACAGTTGGGAGTCTGGGTTTCTTTTTTTTTGAGAGGTTTTTGCTGTAGAGGACGTATACTTGCCAGAAGGACAGACAGAGAAAGAGAGCAAGAAATCCCCTCCCCAGATGGCCACGCCTCAATCCCTTCTCCCTCATTCTCTTGGGATCTTGGACATGCATGCACATGCGCCCGGTGTGGTTTAAGCCACCAGATTCAGGACTCGAATTGCGGCCAGCTACATGGCAGTTCAGCAACATAGCCATTACACCAACTACTGGTCCCAGGAGTATGTGGTTTCTAAAGGTCGCCATAGATATTTTCTTCTTCTTTTTTAATTTCAGATTTTTGTCATAGGGTTGCATACACCCATGGCGGGGGGGTGGGGAGGGGAGGAGACAGAGAGGGAAAATGAGAAACTACCCCTCCCCCCAGGAGGGATGGCTACACCGCCATCCTTTTTCTCTGTTTTCCTATCAGGATTTTGGGCACACACTTGGGCCCAGTGTGTTTTTCAAGGTACTGGATCTGGGACTCTAACTCTGCAGTGGTTCGTTTGGGAGCCCAGTGCCTTAACTATTTCGCCACCTTCTGGCCCCCAGATATGCTCTAAGTTATGTGCCAAGAAGCATTAGTTCTGTGAGGTGCCTCAATTAAAAAAAGGGTCCTGTGGCCAGAAATGCTTTTGGAATATATTAAAGGCCCTAATATGGTCTCAGGAAAAGAATTTGTTTAACTCAACTTTTTTTGAATTCATAGCATTCTTAAATTTTTAAAATTATAGCTGTACTAAGAAGTACATTTTTCATAGAGGCCAGTATAAATACATGCATATGCTTTTGAAATAAAATATACATGAGGCAATACCTATCCTTACCATGAGTAACTTACTCTTTTTTTAAATTTAGCTTTATTATTATTTTTCAGTTTGATCAGAGAGAGACAGAGAAAGAGAGAGAGGGAAAGTGAGAAAGCAAGCCACGAGGTCTGGGACTTGAACCACAGTCGGCTATGTGGGAGTCCAGCGCCTTTAATCATCACGCCACCTGCCAGCCCTGAGTAATCTACTCTGATATTTTCTGTTTTATTTCTTTCTACTAACCTTTGTCATGAAAAAGATTTCTTGAGGACAGCAGGTGGCATAATGGTTAAGGCGCTAGACTCCCACATGGCTGACTGTGGTTTTGAGTCCTGGACCTGGTGACTTGCTTTCTCACTTTCCCTCTCTCTCTGTCTCTCTGGTGAGCTCATGTGCCCTATGGTAAATTAAATAATAATAATAAATAAAATAAGTAATTCTAAAAAAAATATTAGAAAAGATTTCTTATGGGTGAATTGCAGACTATAGTTTTACTGCACTAGACCATGGGGTCCCAATTTTTTGTGAAGTACTTGGGAAGTTGTAAAAGGGCCATAGTCGAAGGAAGTGATTGACATAGTGGTAAATATCTTTGTTGGCAGATTGTGTTCTTCTATATGTGTCCTGATAACAATTGAATGAAAAGTGTTTCTTATTTGGAAATTATTATTTATAATCAATTCAGGCCACTGGAAAAGTAAGAATGTAGAATAATTTTGTTGATTAGAATTTCCCAAAGTATCGGGACCAGCAGATGTCATTATGGTTGTGTCACTGAACTCCCACGTACTCGACCGCAGTTCAAGTCCAGGACCTCGTGGCTTAAACTCAGGCCAGACACGTGTGTGTGAGTGCCCAAGATCCCTAGAGGAGAATGGAGAAGAAGGGATTGCAGCGTAGACATCCCCCCTGGGGGGTGATATCTCACTTACTGTCTCTCTGTCTTTCTGGCGAGCACATGCGCCCTAAAGCAAAAACCTCTCCAAAATAACAAAACAAAACAAAACTCATACTAAGCACATGTGCATAGTGCCCAAAATCCTGAGGGGACAGTAGAGGTGAAGGGATTGCAGTATCGTCACCCACTAGGGAGTGAGCACATGTGCCCTATTGCAAAAATCTCCCTTAAAAAAAAAAAAATTCCCTAAAGTATGTCTTTGGAATACATTTTCCCCAGAAGATTAGTTTGTCAAAGGGTGCATTTACTCACCAGGAATAGAGAGGAAGAGAAAGTTCCGTCCATGGGGCTTGATGCTGCAGTCCCTTCTCCTTCATGGTCCCTCCTTTCAATATTTGGGGCACTCATGCGGTGCACCTGGTGTGTTTCTCAAGCTACCAGATCTGGGACTTGAACCATGGAGTTGGTCATATGGAATCTGGCTGCCTTAACCACCAGGTCATGAAGCCAGCTTGTGGTAACTTTTTAATCTTGCAGACACATTGTGTCTCTTAGAATATATTTTGGGAAATGATCGTGTAGATAGTTAAGGCCCAGATGTTTTTGTTGTAATATACATTTAGGTAAAATTTTTTATTGTAAATTATTCATGTAATTTTCATAATTTATGCTGATTTTGTTGGCTGATGTCAATATGACAGAAATACATTAGGAAACCATTTAGCTTTCTTAGTTTTCTTATGACTCATGGAAACTTTTTGTTTAATAAGAAAAGCCCTTAGGAAATTTTCTGGCACTGATTAATTTCATATAAAACTTAACTTTCATTTTCAATTTAAGTTCAATGAGCAATAAATTTCTAGTTGCGTTAGTGAGAATTGTGGGACGGCTTTGGTGATATCCAGGTCCTTAGTGTTTTGGGTAAAGAATTGAACAAAATACGCCAATAGTGAAAGTAAAGGATAGTCTATTTATTATTTATTTATTTTTTGGAGAGGTTTTTGCTATAGGGCGAATGCACTTGCCAGAAAGAGAGACAGAAAGTAAGAAATCACCCCCAATGGCGACCAGCAGTAGCCATAATGGTTACATTGCTGGACTCCCCT
>NW_006159476.1:696990-705522 GCF_000334495.1 Tupaia belangeri chinensis | reverse complement strand
AAACCCAAAAAAAAAAAAAAAAAAAAAGAATAGTTTGTTAAGTAAAAACGAAAGTACACTCCAGAGAGGTTGGAGCAGGCCAGGCGTGAGAGAGGAAGAGTGGTTCAAGGGCCCTGGTAGTTACTCTCTTGGAGTTTTATAATTCCCTAGTTGGGGTTATGTTGGTTGATCATTGGCTGGGCCAACTAATTACTTTCATCCCATTGACTATATACCAAAGTTGGCTGTGCCCACTGATTCATCTCAGTAGTTATACCAAACATGGCTGGGCCCACTGGAAACCTCCCACCTAAGTTACCTGAGTGGAGGATTTTCTGCCCTGTCTGGCTTTTGGTCTGGCCACACAGGCATAAACTGCAGCGTCCTTGCCCCTTCCACTTTCTAGTTTTTCTTTCTGCCTCAGAATCAGCCTTTATTAAGAGGTTTTGACAGTTTATTATAATTTCATATTAGGGGGAAATTTTGAGTTTGGTTAAAAGTATGTATTTTGGATGATGTAATGATTATGTTGCTGGACTCCCACATGGCCGACTGTGGTTTGAGTCCCAGACCTGGTGGCTTAAAACATGCTAGACATGTGTGTATACATGCCCAAGATCCCAAGCAGAGAATGGAAGCGAGGGATTGCAGCAGGCCATTCCCCCGGGGGGTGATTTCTTGCTTTTTGTCTCTCTGGTGGGCCCTATAGCAAAAAATCTCTTTTAAAAAATTACATATTTTCAGAAATCTTTAATGGATATTCCTACCTTTTATTTATAAGGTGGCCAAAATTAGTGTTGTGTGGTTGATCCAAAGGTCTCTCTTATTTTACTTTAGAATAGTTGAATTTAGAGTAGCTTTCATGGTTTATTTTATGTTATTATATGATAATGAACCTATGGAGAGAATTTTCAATTCTCTCGTTTTCTTCACACACCTCAGAGTATTCATGTTTAGTTTAACTATTTTTTTTTTTTGCTATAGAGCGCGTGCGCTCGCCAGAAAGACAAAGAGAGAGACACACAGAAAGCGAGAAATCACCCCCCCCCGCCCCAGGGGGGATGGCCACGCCGCAGTCCCTTCTCCTCCAGTCTCCTCTTGGGATCTTGGGCACGCATGCACACGTGCCTGGCGTGTTTTAAGCCATCGGGTCCGGGACGTGAACCATGTTCCATGGGAGTCCAGCGACATAGCCATTACGCTAACCGCTGGTCCCAACTATTTCGTTTTAAAAAATTATTTAACTTTGTTTATTTATTCATTTATTTATTTATTTCAATTTGACCAGAGAGGGACAAAATGAGAGAGAGAGAGAGAAGCTGCCAGGTCTGGGACTCGAACCACAATTGACCATGTGGGAGTCCAGCAGCCTTAACCACCAAGCCACCTGCCAGTCCCTATTAACTATTTCTAAGTTTTAAACTTACGTATTAAATCTTCACTCCTTTCTTTTAAAAAATTTGCTATAGAGTGTGTGCACTTGCCAGAGGTGGGGGGCAGTAAGAAAGCATCCCATAAAGGGATGGTCACACCACAATACCTTCTCCTCCATTCTCTTGAGATTTTGGGTATGCATGCACACGCGCTTGCTAGAGAGAGAAGGACACAGAGGAAGGAAAGAGAGAGAAAGCACCTCTTAATGGGGTGTTGTCACACTGCAATTCCTTCTCTGTTGTTTCATCCCAATTGGGACTTTGGGCACACATGCACAGACACCCAGTGTTTTTTCAAGTCGCCAGTCAACCATGTGGGATCTGGCATCCTTGACCACCAGGCAATGGGCTGGCTCTCTGTATTTTTTTCCCCATTCATTACATTTAAAAAATGTATTTCAAAAATATATTTATTTATTTTTATTTATTATTATTTTTAAAGAATTATTTATTTAATTTGATTTATTGTTATTTTTCTTTCATCTGAACTAAGAGAGACAGAGAGAGGGAATGTGAGAAAGCAAGCCACCAGATATGGGTCTCAGACTACTGCTGGCTATGTGGGAGTCTAGCACCTTAACCACTGTTCCACCTGCTGGCCTTGCATTCATTACATTTTGAATATAGAAGACATATGACATTTATAATACTGTTAGATTATAAAGAGTATTGATAGAATGAAGGTGGTTCCCAATTGTCTTAGTCTGCTATTGCATTGCTAGCAGAAATACCTAAGACAGGATGATTTTTAAAGCAGTAGAGCTCATGGTTGAAAGTCTGAAGGTCAGGGGCCAGCCAACTTCTGCTGAGAATATAATATGCCAAAGGGCAGGATCTTGAGCAGGGTGGCCATCTATGAGTTAACTGCCTGCTTGGTCACTTTCTCCCTCTTAGAAACCTACTAGAACTCAATTGCTTAGTCATAGGGACCACACCCTAATAACCTTACCACACCTGAAGACCCCTTGCTCCAGGCCACTGCGAAGGGATTAAGTTTTCATTGAATACCTTAACAATACAACCAAGTCCCAACATGTGAACTTTTGGGGAGCCCGTTGAAAACAAATTCCCAAATATAAGCCTTTGGGGGACAACCCGTATTCAAACCATAACATCAACGAATCTTGTAGCAATCTAAGATCATATAATTAGTGTTTATATATTTTTATATTATGTTTTGGTAAGTGTATTCAGTCTTTTCCAATCTACATATACACCAGCTTGAGTATAATCGACTATAGTTTTACCTTTCTGGTTCATTTTTTTGTGACAAATATCATCTGTATTTTACACTTAAATGCTATATTAATAACTACCTGTGAAGGAAATACCTTTATAAGACTGATTTAGCATTTTACTTCCAAGTAAATTAGAATAAATTTTACTTAGAATATTTCTAAGAATAAAAGGCAATATGATGAAACCAACTTAAAGGATATTTAATAACAAAACAGAAGCTTGGAAGTTACAGTTCTTTAGCAAAGAATTTTTTGGGGAAGATGTTATAGTTACTGAAAAATTAATTTTAAAATATTTGTAAGGCTATTACTGACAATTTTGTTTGTATTCTTTGAATGTTTTAGCTAATGTCAAAGTCTACCGATTGTTATTATGTGAAATGATAGTGTGAAATTGATGCTGTTATAGTATAACAATAAGGACGTGACTCGTGTATTTTATGTACACGTGCATTCAACTGTAGTGACAAATGGCTTCATGCTGTGTGATTAAATGCGTATTAGCGTTTGCCCTAGGCATTTGATGATTACCATCTTTACTTCATTACATTACCACACTGTATGGCCATATAATTTATAAGATAATACACACATCACTTTGTTGCTGATAGGAATTATTCTGTTTTATGGATGGTGTCCTTTAATTTTGCCTTTCATGGATTATAAAATTGGTTAATATCTGCTGAAGTGAATCACTGGAGAAGCAAATAAAGCTGTTGGCCTCAGGTCACAGTGTCATTTGTGATACTGGCAAACTCTCACAGGCTCATTTATCCCTGTACGTGATTGATAACAGCATGGGTTAAATGGGGAAAGCTCTGCTTCCATTAAAGGATCATCATGAATGAAGACCTCCCACTTAAAAGTCAGGCATGATGAGAAGACAAGAGACTATCTACAGGTCAAATTAAATAACTTAAATAATTTAAGTAGAATGACAGTGTAATTTGTCCATTCTGTGTTATTACTCTGACCCTTTTCAGGATTACAGGCTAACTTACTTCCTACTGTAGAGTCTTTAGGTGTAATTTTTAATATCTTCAAACATATGAAAGCTTTTATAGCTGTTAAATTGGGATAAGATATAGATTTTTATGATGTGCTTTTAAAACATTTTTAAAAATTGCAATATTTATATAACAAATACAGTTTGGTGAATGTTGAGGTAATGCTTTAAACTTTTTACTACATTGTCTTTATTTTAAAAATATACTCAATGTGAAATATTTATAAAATATAAATACAAAGAATATTTATATATTATGTATATGTAAGAATGATAGAATATCATAAATCATAAATTTTTATAAATTTCTGTAAATAATAAACTATTAGAGCTTATTAGAATCACATTGAAACCATATGCTAAAGATAATGGAGCAGTTCCATTTTTTAAAATGGCTACTTCCTGATGAAGATATGGAGGTAGACCATTTCAGACAGAAGGAAAAGCAAGTCTGTGAGCATTAAATCTGGAAAAAATTTGGTGTGCCTTTGTACTAAAGGAGATGTATTCAGTGCTTGCTGTGCTAGTCCTTAGGGGATATGGCCATGAGTAAAACAGGAACACTAGTTCCCAAAGCTGAATGGCAAAGAAATCATCTAGATGTGGTGGCGCCATCTTGGTAGACTGTTCTGCTGGTAAGTTCGTGTATTTAATGTAAGTGATAAACTATGTAAACCTATATTTATAATTTTGCTTATGTTATTTGCTCTCCATAGTCTTTGTTGGACAAAGTGAGGGAACTTTAACAAGTTTATAAAGTGCCAACCCAGCTCATGGCCAGGTGGTTAAGGCAGCTGAGTCTCATGTGGCTGACTGCATGGTAACAGTCTTGGACCTGGCAGCTTGAAAAACATGCTGAGTGCACGTGCATGCATACCCAAAAATCCTGAAAGGAGAGAGAGATGGAGAAGGGATTGTGGTATGACCATGCCCCATAGAGGGTGCTTTCTTGTCTTTTCTTTCTCTTTCTCTGTCTCCAGCGAGTTCACGTGACCTCTGACAAAAAAAAAAAAAAAAAGAGTTTATAGAAAATGGAATTAAAGTATGAGTTTATTTTGGTACAACCCTCCCCCCCCACCCCTTGAAATCTGTGTATAGTCTCCATGGACTTTTTTTTGGGGGGGGGGAGGGTTTTGCTATAGGGTGCATGGGCTCGCCAGAAAGACAGAGACAGAGAGACAGAAAGTGAGTAATCACCCCCCAGGGGGATGGCCACACCGCAGTCCCTTCTCCTCCATTCTCCTCTTTGGATCTTGGGCACACACACGTGCCCGGCGTGAGTTTAAGTCACCTGGTCCAGGACTCGAACCGTGGTTGACTACACAGGAGTCCAGTGACATAGCCATTATGCCAACTGCTGGTCCCACTCCATGGACTTTTAATAAAAGCTTCTTGGAGGAAATAGAGAGCAAATAGCCTTATTGCTGTTACGGAGAAAGTTTTAGTGTTTTGGCTAAAAGATCAAACCAGCCACAACATTCTCCTAGACAGAGCCTAATCTAGAACTGACTTCTGATCTCTTCGAATCTGTGACGGCTGAGAGTGAGGAAGCAGCAGTGAAGTGTAAGGCTGGCAGAGACTGGCGTAAGGAGAAGAGCCATCTGTATCAGGTTCAGGTACAGAGTGGAGCAGCAGGTGCTGACGCAGAAGCCGTAAGAAGTTATTCAGATGTAGCTAAGGTAATTGATAGAGGCGGCTGTACCAAACAGATTTTCAGTGTAGATGAAACTCATTCTGGAAGGCTTTTACTGGAAGATGTCATCTAGGATTTTTATAGAGATAGGAGAAGTTGAAGCTTGGTTTCAGATCTTCAAAGGACAGGCAGCATTTTCTTGTTCAGGGTTAATGCAGCTAATGACTCTGTTGAAGCCAATGTCCATTTACCATTCTGAGAACCCTAGGGCTCTTAATAAGCATGGTGCTAAGTTTATGTAGCTTGTGTTCTGTAAGTGGAACAGCAAAGCCTGGATGATGCACATCTGTTTACAGCATGGTTTAGTAATTTTTTATTATTTATTTAATAGCTATTATTAGAGAGTGGGTGCTGGTAGCCCCAACGATGGCAGTGCTGTGGCTGTGGCGCAGTCTCAAGAGGGCAGTCTGGGGGAGGATGACTTTGTCCTTTGGTGCTGGGGACCCGAGAACCTTGGGGTTCCATCCATGAGAGGGAACTACAGACTTGCCAAGAGTATGGGGATATAGAAGAAATCTGGTTTGGAGAAAAGAGTATGAATTGGGTAATAAGGTGGTTACAAAAACAAGTTTCCATTGGATGCTTCAGTGCTTGATACTGGAACTGGAAATGGTTTTTGGCTTCTCACGAGCCAGTAGGTGGTGTGGTGGTTAAGGTGCTGGACGTTCCCACATGACTGACCACGATTTGAGTCCTGGACCTGGTGACTTGCTTTTCTCTCTCTCTCTCTCTCTCTCTCTGATCAAATTAAAATGAATGAATGAATAAATAATTCTTTTTTTTTTCAAGTACATTCATTTACATAAGTTTGACTTCTCTAATATTACTGGATTTGATTATTCACCTTCTGCAGTTCAGCTTTCTGGAAGTATTACAGAGAAGGGTTATTTCCATTAAATTGAAGGTGGAAGACTGAATCTTTCCATAGAGCTTTTGATTTCATATTTGTATTGACAAAGGGACTTTTGATGCCATAAGCCTTAATCCTGACAATGCAATTGAGAAGAGGAAGAACTATGAAATCTCTCTTTCCAGAGTGTTGAAAGTTAAAGGCTTTTTTCTAATAACCTCATGTAATTGGGCCACAGAAGAGCTGCTAAATGAATTCAGTGAATGCCTGTATGTGTGTGTGCCCAAATCTTGACTGGATGGAGAAACAGAGGATTGCTGTGTGACGACACCCTACCTGGGGATGCTCTCTCTCAAGCTCTTTTACTCTCTGAATTTGAACTTGCTGAAGAGCTTTGGAGGCAGATCTGAAAACAGCGAAGCAGCATTGGTTTTCCAAAACGTGAGGCTTTTCCTTGGACAAGTTTAGGTAGTTTTATAAAGAAGCTACAGAACAAAGTAAACCTGACACAGAAAATGCAACTGCAATTAAATGCTTACTAAGAATGCAGGATGCACATGTTGAATAAATAGAATGGGTTGCTAAAAGGAAAAAAACCATGAGCATAAGTGGTTGGGTTTTAGAGCTCAATCAAGAATAATTTTTAATTCTTTTGTATTTGAAATGTAAATAATTTTCTTTTTGATTTAAAGAAATTTCTTGTAGTTGTTAATTGTTAAAAATGATAAAATAGTAAATGAATTTATAGAAAGCAAAAAAAGAAACTATTGCTTTTAGTGATGAAGTGAATGAGCTTCATGATGTGAATTGCGAAGTTGTTGCAATTTCAGTGGACTCCCACTGTAGCCATCTTGTCTGGACAAATCTACCAAGGAACAATGGCAGTTGGGGCCACATGAACATCACACTCTTGTCAGATTTAACTAAACAGATTTCTTGAGACTACGGTGTGCTGTTAGAGAGTCCTGGTTTTGCACTAAGAGGTCCCTTCATAATTGACCCCTGTGGAGCCATCAAGCATCTGAGTGTCAATCTTCCAGTGGGCCATAGTTTGGAAGAGACCTTCTGCTTGGTGAAGGCATTCTAGTTTGTGGAGAACCATGGAGAAGTTTGCGCAGCAAATTAGACACCAGTTCTCCCAGAGTCAAGCCAAGTCTGACTGTTTCCAGAGAGTACTTTGAGCAGGTAAATCGGTAGATGATCCTCTGTGCCTGCAGCTCTTCCCATCAGTAACAAACCACAGCTGGAAGGCATCTTCAGCATTTCAAAAATGATTCTTTGTAGAGGAAAAAACAAGTTATGCTTGTATTCATAACTGTTACTCTAAATGTTTTGCTTTTGTAACTCTGGCTAAGGCTTTTAAAATGCCAGGGAGTCCTGTATTGGTAACATCTTGATGGCTAGCTAGTTTGTATGGACTGCCTAGTTCATGCATAGCTTAGATCGTGTCTTCAGCGGGTAAAGGAAACTCTTCTTTCTTAGCCTTACTTGAACATTTGTCTACACCAAAGTAGTACAACAAGCATCAAAAGCTTCTGATCAAGCATCCTGAAGCCTTTTTAAAATTTCTTTGTATTAATTTCAATTTTCTTTTAAAGTAACAAAGATCATAGTTTTAAGTTGTTAGCATCAGTAGTCTATCTCTTGCAATGGATATACCTGTGATTGAAACAATGTGAATTATGTTATCAAAAAACAGAGTGCCACAGTGACTTAACTGATCATGCATGATCCCTCCCCATCCTTGGGGTTTATAGTTTAGATGGTTATTTTACTTATTGCTAGCTGATTTAGTGTCTATATACATTTCTAGGTATTGATTAGGTATAATTATACAGGATTAAAAAATTTATTTATTATGCATACTTTCACTGGACATCACCATAGCATACAAAATGCGATTTTCCAGCCAGAATACACTGTGAAGTGGCTTAATCATACATGTTATTGTCAACAAATAATTTCTATTTCTTGTTTCTTGTATATATCTATCTATGTCTATCTAATCTATATCTGTATCTATCTATTCCCCCCATTTCTCACCCTCTGCCATTTCCCATTCTCTTCCTACCCTGCAGTTGCTTTCCATCCCTTTATTCTTCCCACATTGTATTGTCACAAAATATCTTAATTAATCGAAATACTTTCAATAGTAAGTTCAGCTGATATATACATATCTGTGAACAAAAGTTGACTTTAGGCATGAAACTCTGTGGGTAGAATATACTACAAAATAGCAGGTTGCTGAAGCTATATAGCTTACTGTGGTTACTAAATAGGTATTTTTTAAGTACATTTTTTTAATTTCAAGAAAGGCAGTTTTAGCTTTAATT
>NW_006159476.1:689763-696976 GCF_000334495.1 Tupaia belangeri chinensis | reverse complement strand
AACTTAAAGCCAGGAAACAGGTTAGGATTCTGTTTGATTAGTAGGTACATGGACCTGTCCACAACTCAAGAGAAGACAAAACTCCTTAACACTGGAAAACAGCATAGAAGGTCAGTAATGTTTTAGTCAAAAGTCATAAAATTCGATTTCACCAGTTCAAATTCATGTACTTTATCTTCTGTTGTGGTTTGATCTTCCTGTTTAAATTCTGGAAGATAGCATTCAACTCTGGACTTGTCCCGACCACTAAGCTGGCCGTTTTCTTAGTTGTTTTAGAACTCTTATTTCTATGTGTATGACTTTAGTTTTTCTGGGATAGCGCTCCCTTCAGAACTTCTTGGGGAGCTGGTCTGGTGCTGGTGAAATCTTTCAGGTTTTGTTTATCTGAGAATGTTCTTGTCTTCTCTTTCCATATAAAGGATACTCTTGCCAGATACAGTATTCTTGGTTGAAATTATTTTTCACTCAATACTTTGAATATATTTTCCCATTCTTTCCTTGTTTGCGTTGTTTCCGAGGAGAGGTTCTCTGTTAGCCTGATGGGATATCCTTTGTAGGTAACTTGTTTCTCTCCTGCTAGTCTGAGTATCTTGTCTTTGTGGTTTTGGTCATTCTGGCTATAATGTATCTTGGAGAAGATCTTGGGTTGATCCTGTTTGAGGTCCTTTGTATTTCTTGGGTCTGGTTCTTTGAATACCTCTCTAAGTTTGGGAAGTTTTTTTCCAGGATTTTATGGAATACATTGTCAATGCCCTTATTAGTCTCTTCACCTTCTGGGATACCAATTATCTGGATGTTTGGATGTTTAATGAGAATTTCTCATATATTATTCTTTTTTTTTTTTTTTTTTTTTTTTTTTTTTTCTCTGTTTTTGGGGGGGTTTTTTTTTGCCTTCTCTCTTCTACATCTGGGATTCAATTTTCTGTATGATCTAGTCTGCTTTTAAGACTTTCAAAAGAGGTTTTCACTTCCTGTATTATAGCCTTCATCTCCCAACAGTTCCATTTGATTCTTTTTTATGGTGTGTATTTTTCTTCTTTCAGCTCTTGCAAGAATTTCCTCACCTCCTTGAACTCATGGGATTTTTTTCTTTTGATGTTTTGATGTTCATTGTCTCTCTTCTCTCCCATCTCTGTTAGTTTTGTCACTATGGATACTCTAAATTCTTTATTAGTCATTTCCACGAATTCCATTGTACTGTCTGTGGATGAAGAGGAGTTATTCTTTCCCCTTGAGGATGAGGTATTTTCTTGGTTTTGCATATTTCTTGTGTCCCTGCAGTGATTTTGAGTCATCTGATGGGTTATTGGTTTCTTCCTAATTTCTAGAAGATCAAACTGAGTAGTTAGAAGCTTACAGGAGGATGTGATCTGCAAATTCTTTGGCATTGCATTTTTCACCCTTTGTGTCACAGATTCAGTGGGAGTTGAGGAATATGAGGATCCACATAGTATTTGGATTTTGGCAACTTTTCACTTAGACCTGTCTAGACACTCAGTGGATGGAGACTGAGCAGCAAAACGATGAGGTATAAGAAAACAGAGAAAGAGAGAAAAGAAAAAGAAAAATAGATAAAGTGAACAAATAAAAAATTACGTACTTGTTAATTTAAAAAAAAGAAAACCACATGACGCGCACTAGATCTCAGCTCTCACGGCAGACTCAGTCTTCTTCCAGCCTGCCCTTTCTTTTTGCCTAGATGGGAGGGGGAAAGGGAAGGGGATTATTACCAAGATAAAGGAGGATTTCAGAGCCAAGAGAAAGCCAACAAAATTAAAAAATTTTGTTGTCATTTTTTTTGTTTTTTTGAGAGGTTTTTGCTATAGGGCACGTGTGCTCGCCAGAAAGACAGAAACAGACAGACAGACAGAAAGTGAGAAATTACCCTCTAGGGGGATGGCCACACTGCAATCTCTTCTTTTCCATTCTTCTCTTGCTATCTTGGACATGCATGCACATGCGCTCAGCGTGAGTTTAAGCCATTGGGTCCGGGACTTGAAGCACAGTTGATTACATGGGAGTCCAGTGACATAACCATTACGCCAACTGCTGGTCCCTACTTTAAAAAATATTTAAAAAAAGAAAAAAAATGAAGAAATGAAAAGACAGAGACAGCGATGCAAAAAGAGACAGAGAGACAGAGAGAAGGATGCAGAGGCTCTACCAGGGTAAATTCTCAGCAGAATATCTTCATTGCTCTTATCTCTGAAAGTACTAGATCTCAGCTCTCATGGAAGACTCCTAATTATAAAGGATATTAATTCAATTCAGGAAGTGCATTTTGAAATCATTGTAATTAATTTAAAATAAAAAAATATTGTTTGGTTAGAGGGCATGTGCATTTGCCATAGAGAGATAGAGAAAGCACTCCCCAGTAGGTCATGGTTACACCACAATCCTTTCTCTTCCACTTCTCTAACTTGTTGGAATTTGGGGCATGCATACACATACATCCAGTATGTTTTCTAAGCTGCTGAGCTGAATTTTAACCATATGATTGGCCATGTGGGATCCAACTCTTTTAAACACTAGGCCATGGGCTGGCCTTCTGAATATTTTAAGCCCACTTTTGAGACCCATATCTTAGAAAAAAAGATTCCTTTTAAAATATTTCTAATATTAATAATGTTCTTAGTCACCCAACAATCCCAATGGAGATGTATAAGGAGATGTTGTTTTCATGCCTGCTTACACAGCATCTATTCTGCAGCCCACTGATAAAGGAGTCATTTTAACTTTCAAGTCTTATTATTCAAGAAATACTTTTGTAAGGCTGTCCTTTTTGTTCTAGTTCTTGATTCCATCAGGATTCTGGACATGTGTGCTGAAGCCCAGTACATTATTTTAAGAAATTGGAGCTTAGACTTGCACCCTGGCTGGTCATCTGGGATCGAGCTTCCTCTGTAGAGCACCTAACTACTGTGTTTTGAGGAAAGCTCCAAATTTAAAAATTCCATCTGATTTTTTTTAAAAGTAGTTTCTGTGTTGTTATTGATATTCTCTATTTAGTGAGAAATTGATATATTTTATTTTAGTTCTTTAGGTTTCCTTTAGTTCTCTGAACATATTGAATATAACTGATTCAATGTTTTAGTGAATCTAACAAGTCGTCTTTAAGAAGTTTATATTGACTGCTTTCTTTTCCTGTGAATGACATATTTTTTTTTTTTACATGTTTCATTTTTTTTTTTTTTTTTTTTTTTACTTTTTTTTTTTTACATGTTTCATCTTTTTTTTTTTTTTTTTAAGAACAGTTGTACATTTGATACAATGTGGCATCCGAGGAAATCAGATTATCTTTTCTCCACAGGGTTTGTTTTTCTTGTTGCTGCTTTAATGTTTAAAGATTTGTACTAATTCTGTCCAGTCTGTATTATTTATTATATGTGGCCAGTTGCACCTCTGTTTATTTAGCTTAGTGGTCAGCTCATGATATTTCATTAGATGCCTAGAGCCAGTAAGCTTTCTAGCCTTTGCTAAGATGCTCTGTATGTGTCCTGGGCATGTGTTCAGTGCATGGGCTGGCAGTTTATAACTCTGACCATGTACATGTAAATGAGAATCCACCGCCTGATTGTTCAGAGCCCTACCATCAGCTAGAGGTGAGTGTTTTTGGACTTTATTAGGGCTTTCTAGGTGTGCACATTGTCTTTGGTGTGTGCACAGTGTTGCACATGAGTGTGTCATTCTAGATTCTCAAAAACATGGAAGAATCTTTTAAAGTCCCTTTTGGACGTTTCTTTCCCCCAGATTTTCCTTCATTCTCGGCAGTTATTTTTGTTGAGTACTTAAATCTAGGTTGGCCTTTTCTCTCTCAACATGTTAAAGATACCATTCCACTGACTTTTGGCTTCTAATGCTATCAATAATTTTGAGTAGGCTACTGTCTCTATAAGTGAGGCTTCTTTGAACGTCTTATTTATCTTTCTGTAGTTTTTTTGTTTTGTTTTTAATTTTGCTATAGGGTATATGTACTTGCAAGAGAGAGAAAGAGAGAGACAAAATGAAATCATCCCTCCTGGCAAGTGGGGGTTGGCAGAGATGGTCCTGCCACAATCCCTTCTTCTCCATTATTTTCTCTAGATTTTGGACATGCACACATGTGCCTGGCATGTTTTTTAATCTTCTGGGTCCAGGACAAAAACCATGCAGTTGGCCATGTGGGATCCAGCTGCCTTAACCTCTACACTACCTGCTGGCTCTCTTTTTCTTTTTAAGTTTATTTTTCTTTCTTCCAAGAGAAAGGGGGCAAGGTGAGAGAGCGACACGAACATACGCATATTCTCACAGGGTCTTCATGCCATCATCCACCTTTGGTTTCAGTCAGCCCTAAGTTACGGCACATGAATGCCTGTTTGTATCCAGGAAAGTCTCTGGACATGAACCTGGAGCCTTTCTATGGGCGCCAGACTTGAAGAACGTTGCGTTAGCATTGTGCCACCACCCAGCACCCTAGTTTCTTTCATGACAGTGAGATAAACAGGTACCCCCATAGAATCTCATGTTGCTAATTCCCCTGGCCTTCTGGCTAGCCAGGATCATGAGTGTACTCAGTGTCTGTTCGGGTTGATCCAGGATCTGGATCTCGGTCTTTATATGACTCCCGCACTGCAAAGTGGCATACTGTCCCCTACATCACCATGGTTGGACCAACCCCTGGTTTGTAATAAATGCCATTCATGCCAGGTCACCTTTTCCAACTTTATTGAAGTTAAAGTTTGCATTATTATTGATATTAATTAGTATTCATGCCATCCTTGCAAAGTAGCTTTATGCAAAGACAAAGTTTAGGAAAGAGACTGTGTATCCTAGCTTTGACTTGAAGCAGCTTGTCTGCAACAATAGGAACCAGCCTTTAGGAGAATGATGTGTATGGGCAGAAAATGTACTCCCCAGGGTTACTCAGGTGCCAGAAAAGGCCTCAGTCATGGAGAAACAAAGTAGTAGCGTTGTTACTAAGTAGCTTTTATATGAAGGTTAGAGTAGGAGTGATGACAAAACTGTTGGTTGTTTTATGTTTTTATAGTAATTACTTTTGCTTTTACTTGAAAATTTATATAAGTGATATTTTTTTACAAATAAAATCTTTTTATGTTACAGGAAATAAACATGGAGAATAATCGCAAGGCTGAGTCATCATCATCTACCTTTACTCTTCAAACTTCTGAAACATTGTTTTCTATTCAACTATTAGATTTCAAAACAAGTTTGTTGGAAGCATTAGAAGAACTGCGCATGAGAAGGGTAAGGTCCTTTTAAAAATAATTTTTTAAATAAGATAACTTGATTTTGATTTTGGTCAGGTTGTTTTTTATGGTTTCCCCCCCCACCCCAAAGAAAAGCAAAAGACCTAATAAAGTAACCTCTTATTTGGAAAGAAAATATACAGTACAAATAATGAATTAGAAAAGAATAGGATAGATAAAGTGAATGACAGGGAATGGGAAGTAAGAATTTGGAAAATAAAAAAGAGAGTAGGGGCCAGCAGATGGCATGGTGGCTAAGGGGTGTGCTGGCATATGACTGACTACTGTTTGAATCCTGGACCTGGTACCTTGAAAAATCAGCCTGGACACGTGTGCGTGTGTGCCCATAACCCTGAGAGGAGAATGGGTTGTGGTGTGGCTATCCTCCCAAGGGGTGATTTCTCACTTTTGACTCTTCCTGTCTGTCTCTGTCTGGTGAGCTCATGTGCCCTATGGCAAAAACCTTAAAAAAAAAAATAAAAGATTTTCAAATTGTTGCAAACTTTATGTCAGCTAGTATTTATTGAGTCCCCGGAATGCATTGATAGCATAATGCTTAGACCACTATGATTGATTAAAAAGAACTGCTCTTGGGGAAATTTCCTTTTTTGTTAAGTTTATAAAATAGGGAACCTATGAAATGATTAAATAATGAAATAAGGCAGCATTTTTGTTTTTTTTTTTGGAGAGATTTTCACTGTAGGGCGCGTGCGCTCGCCAGACAGACAGAGAGAGACAGAGAGACAGAAAGCGAGAAATCACCCCCCAGGGGGGATGGTCATGCAATCCCTTCTCCTCCATTCTCCTCCCGGGATCTTGGGCACGCACACACACACGCCTGGCGTGAGTTTTAAGCCACCGGGTCCGGGACACGAACAGCGGTTGACTATGTGGGAATCCAGCGACATAGCCATCACGCTAACTGCTGGTTCCCAAGGCAGCATATTATTAAGTGATAAAAGTAAATGTACGTAGTTAAGTATTCTTTATTTAACAAATCAAATATCTGGGCCGGCAGGTGGCGTGGTAGTTAAGAGTGCTGGACTCCCACATGGCTGGCTGTAGTTTGAGTCCCAAACCTGGTTACTTGCTTTTTCACTTTCCCTCTCTCTCAATCTCATTCTGTCCCTCTCTAGTCAAATTTAATAAATAAATAAATAAGTTTGAATAAAATAATTAAAAAAAAATCCTTATTTTAAAAAATGATAATTCTGGGGGCTGTCAGGTGGTGTGGTGGTTGAAGGTGCTGGACTCTCATATGGCCTACCTTGGTTTGAGTCTCGGACCTAACAGCTTGCTTTCTCGCTTTCTCTCTCTTTCTCTTTCTGTCCCTCTCTGGTCAAATTAAAAGAAAGAAATAAATGAATGAGTAAAGTTAAAATAACATAATTCTTAAAAAAAATAAGTGATAATTCAGAGCTTCTTAAAACAGAGGTGTTGGAGAACAGGCCTTCTTCAAGAGACAACTCCATGGCTCCTGCGATCTAGCCGTTTTGGGGGAAACGGAGAAATGAAGAGGTCCCACTGATAATTCGGCCTCCAGCATACAAAACTCGCGTGGTAGGAAGACCCCTTTCAGGCCTCCTTTCTCTGTATATGTCTGTCTCTCTCTACCTCTCTCTCTGTCTCTGCCTTCTCTCTCTTATTTTTAATTTTTGCGTTTTAGAATTTTTTAAGGTGAGGCATTTTTTTGGGCCTTTGGCCTCTCCTAGCCCTTTGTCTTGTTAATAATTCTCTCTCTCCCTTCCAACCCAGGAGAGGCAGAAGGGAACAGAACAGGCCTTTTTCAAGAGACAGCTCCATGGTTCCTGTGATCTAGCCATTTCTAGGTTTTCTAATTTTTGGGTTTTAATGAAATTTTTTTGAATATTGATTTTTTTTTAGTTTTATTTAAAAGGTTTTTTCTTCATTTTTTCTTCTCTTTACCTCTGTTTCTTGTCTGTTTTTTTTTTTTTTTTTTTTTTGTT
>NW_006159476.1:677155-688529 GCF_000334495.1 Tupaia belangeri chinensis | reverse complement strand
TGTCTGGTTTTAAGGATTTTTGTCCTGTCTTGAGCTGTCAATAGATTCATGTACCTACTATTTGAACAGAATACTAACCTGTTTCTAGGCTTTAAGTTTCGAGGAAATATCCTTACCAGTTCAAAACTGCTTTTCTTGAAACCACCAGCTGAACTTGCTATTGAAAGTAGTTAGATTACCTATGATATTGTGTGATCAACAAAATGTTGGGTGAAAAGGAATTGAAGACAGCTGTAGACAGCAGAGATAGTGTAATAAGAGGGTGGAATAGGGCAGAGGGTCAGGCATGGGGTAAAAAACATATATATGAAAGTAGAAATGGAGTATTATTGATAGCATGCATGATTAAGCCACTATGCAGTTTATTCTAGATGAGAAACCACATTTAGTATGTTGTGATGATGCTCAGGGATTTAATGTAAATTAATAAAAAAATTCAGAAGGAAAAAAAAACACTAAAACTGTATTTGATGACCACAGTAAGTTATATAGCCTCAGCTAGGTACTATTTCATAGTATGTTCATTCTACTCACTGAGGTTTATGCCTAAAGTCAGACATGGATTCATGTGTATGTATATATCAGCGGCGCTTGCTATTGCAAGTATTTAGACAAATTAAGTTCATTAGCAATTCAATTAAATGGGAAGGCATAGAAAGCAATCATGGATACCAGAGACAATGTGGGAGGAAGGTTAGGGATAGGGAATCAAGGATGGCAAAAAAAAAAAAAAAAAGCAAAATATACAAGACATGAGAAATGGAAAATTATTTGTCGATAACATGTATGTTGATGTGATTGATTGCACCAATAGACAGTGTATTTTGGATGGAAAATTCATTTTGTATACTGTAATGATGTATAGTGAATTAATGTAATAAATAAATAAATATATTAAAAAAAAACAAAAACAGAGGTGTTGGTACAGCCAGTGGTGTGGTGGATAGGGCAACTGGAGACTTTACTAAAGCATATTCTACTACTTAACTATACTATTATACAATTAACAAAAGAGAGAGGGGACATTCTCTTTTTTTCCTAATAGACCTAAGTTAGTAATGATACTATAAAAATCAGATATTTAAAATTAATAATTGTCTACAAATTAATCAACAAAATAGTTTATATTGAATCTATAATGTGTACATTTTAGAAGTTGAGACACCATTTCTGATAAATGCCCTGATTATATAGATCCACAGAATAACTGGTAAGAGTAGGGCTGAGCTATAATAATAGCACACAAGGGACCAGAATTTGGTGTAATGGCTATGTCGCTGGACTCCCATGTAGTCGGCCACAGTTCGAATCCTGGACCCAGTGGCTTAATTTATGCTGGGCGTGTGTTCATGCATGCCCAAGATCCTAGGAGGAGAATGGAGGAGAAGGGATTGTGGCATGGCCATCTGCCTGGGGGGTGATTTTTCGCTGTCTCTCTGTCTTTCTCTGTCTTTCTGGTGAATACACACACCCTATGACAAAAGCCTCTCCAAAATAATAATAACAATAATAATAATAATAATAAAAACACAAATCACAAACTCAGCTGCCTTCAGGATTCAGAAATTTGGCATATGATGTGAATAGTAAGGAATTATGTTGAACCGAAGAGCACATCTGCCATTCAGCTCCAAGGAATTGTTGCCATGTAGAAAAATGGGCCCTGGGCCAGCCCACGACCTGGTGCGTTAAGGAGCCAAATCCCACATGGCCAGCTGTGTAGTTGGAATCCTCATCTTGGTGGCTTGAAAAACATGCAAGACATATGTGTATGTGCATGCTTCAAATCCAGACAGAATGGAGTTGAGAAGGGATTGCAGTGTGACCATGTCCCACAGAGGGATATCTTCTCCCTCTCCCCCATTTCTGTCTCTCTGCCTCTCACTGGGAGTACATGTGCCTTCCAAAAATTTGGGGAAAAAAAGAGATAAAAAGAATAATGGGGCCTGATGCTATCTATGTTCAAATTGAAGAAAAACTAGAAATCCTGATTTTAATTTGAAATCTATTGGATTCTAAAAATTGGAAGTGTGCTGAAAGTTTTTAAATAAAATATATCTCTGAGCCAGATCATCCATCCACTAGGGATCAAAACCTGTCCCACAAAGCAATGAGACTTTTTATGCATTGATTTGATAACATTTTACAAACCATTCTTATTCTGTGCCTTTAGAGAATTAAAAATTTAATAGACACCAAATGCCATGTGACTTAGTGACATAATACCACATAGTATGTATTAAGTATCATAATAAAATTATGAACAAAGGAAGTATAGTAGTTCAGAGGAAAGACCTTAAATTTGTAAGATATCTAGATAGGAATAAATCCTAGAATTTTAAATTTGTAGTAAATAAACGTCAGTAGAGTTTTGGGTAGTCAAAAATAATGTTGGGACTGGTCCTGAGCTCAGTGGTTAAGGGAGCCAGATAGCCAGATCCCACATAGCTGAATATGATTGGATTCTTGGCCCCAACAACTTGAAAAGCACACCATTGTGTGTGCCCACAGTCCTGATGGGAAAGAGGAATGGACCACACCTCATCGTGAGGTGCTTTCTCAGTCTCTTTCTATGGTGAGCAATAAATTAAAAAAAAAAAAGTAGTAATGACTGGACCAGCAGATGTGATAATGCTTATTATTACATTGCTGGACTCCCACTTGGTCAGCTGTAGTTTGAGTCCTGGACCTGGTAGCTTCAAACTCACTCTCCGGGCGTGTGTGTGTGCTTGGCCAAAATCCTGAGAGGAGATTGGAGGAGAAGGGATTATGGCATGGCCACTCCCCCTGGGGGAGTGATTTCTTACTTTCTGTCTCTCTGTCTTTCCAGAGAGCACATGTGCCCGATAGCAAAAATCTCTCTCTAAAAGTAATGATGAGATTTGCTAAGGAAATTACAGGAAAAACTGGGTTATATTAATGGCATAATATGTGATAAATAATATTATGTAGCATTTTAATGTCCCATAAGGTTAGTTATGCTGTGAATGGAATCATGTCTCTGATTATTGTGTTTTGTGGAACATAATATTTATATATATGGAAAAATGACAAAATGGTGTTAACCACATTGCCACAAAATAGCATTATATTTCTAAGAGGGTTTTAATTTAACTTCATGGTTTCTATTAAAAATTATTCCTTAAGTTTCATTAGAACTTTCACTTTTTTCTTCTATCCATTGTTCAATCAGCTTTGAGGAAAAAAGTGTTAAATTTAGTAAGAAAATCCCGTCTCTAACTTCAATAAAGTGTCTCAGAATATAGGATCTTAAAAGTGTTTAGTTTTTATTAGATGCCTTAGGACTACAAGGATTTAAGTGTTTTTACAAAAACAATAAAAGAGGAGTAATTTGATGGTTTATTTACTCTTTATAACCTTTAGTAAGTGTCATGATTTTTTTGAAGTGCTTGCTTCGGGCTGTAGTTTTACACGATGGGCTGCGTATTGGTGGGGCCTCTTCAATTCCTGACCCTGAACAGATTTAGGGACATAGCACACGCAGCGGGCGCATGTCCACGCAGCCCAAACTGTAACTGGCTACTGCGCCGTCCTTTTCAAACTCATAATCCACCTCCTACGAAATTGCCCAATTCAGTTTCTCATGTCTCCTAACAAAATCCTAACCACTCTTCCAGATAGGTTCTTGGTTTGATTAGCTGAAAAAGTATTCAAGATAAATTTCTCTGTTGCTTATGGGATAGCCTAAAAGTTTTTATTTAAAAAAATCTCTTTCCCAATTATATTCAAACCATTGTTTTTACATTACTCAACTTGATCTATAGAAAGATTTCTGACATGAGAACATTAATATTAGGGACTCTCAGCAATTCTTCAATTCTTTTGGTTTCATTAGGATATTTTTAGTTTTGATTTCGAAATGATTTTCTAACTTTTGTGGGAGATAAAGATTAAATTCTGAAGTTTTTGACAGAAAGGAATATATCACATCAATCTGTCCTATCCTATCGCACTCATGGCCTTAAAGGTAATATATCGTTGTATTTAAGAGACTATAGAGACAGGTCATTTGGATGCAAACCCTGCCTTTGCTGTTTATGCGTGGTGTGACTTTAGGCAGGTTAATTTATCCCTTTACTACTTCAGTTTGCTCATCTGTAAAATGGCGATAGTAAGAGTACCTCCCTCTTGTCTGTGTGAGTGAGATAAGTCCTCACTGATCTTAATCACTCATGAAGGTCCAGTGTACTCTCACTGCTGGTAACTGGCTTGAGAGTGGGCATGTGAGTCAGTTGCCAATGAAATAGTAAGGGGATCTGCATCAAGACGCTTTCAAGGTTTCATTACCCCTTTATTTAGAGAAATACACTTTTTCTACTGCAAGATACTCTCCTGTCTGTCCTTTCTGCCTGTAGCCATTCTGTGACCAGGAGGTGTAGAGAGTCTGAGGAAAGTCACTTTGAGAATGGCAAAATGGAAAGATGGGTAGAATCATAGTTCTTGATGATATTTTTGAGTGAGCTCTGAAAACCTGGAATCACTCTACCTTGTGATAACTGCTATAAGCCATTGTAAATTGGGTTTTGTTGTTACATTCTAAATGACAGTTTTTATGCGGTCTGCTTTTGAGTAACAGAGAAAGTCTGTGTGTGGTATGTGTGGGTATGTACTAAAGCAAAGAACACATTCCCCCTGGGAGGATGGCCACTCTGCAATCCCTTCTCCTCTTTTCCCCTCCTGGAATTTTGGGCATGCATGCATACACGCCTGTGTGATGATCAAGCCTGGTCTGGGACTTGAGCTGTGACTGACCATGTGGGATTCCTGTGCCGTACCACTAGGCCCCAAAAGGAAACCATTATTTAGATTTTTTTTCATTCTCAGTTTAGTTTGTTTTTTCATATAGTTTCACATATATGGAATCACAGATTTTAGGTAAGGTCACTCACTTTGTATATTTTTAAGCCATTTATGTTGTATGTATTAGCATATGGATTCTGCACTTTTTAATAAAGTATACACTTATGTATTTAATCTTCTCTGGTGTGATTATAAATTGTATTTTAAATTTTGGTTTCTCCATGTTCTTTGTTAGTACATAGATACGGGATTGATTTGTGTGTGTGCGTGTGTGTGTGTTGGTCTTATGTTCTTTGACTTGTTGAAGTCATTTATTTTGGGAGGTTTTCTTTTTGAAAATTTCTCTTTTTTTTCTTTACAGAATTATTTAATTTTATTTATCATTGTTATTGTTTCTTTAATGCACTACATACATTCACCAGAGAAAGAGAGAGGGAAAGTGAAAAAGCAAACTGCCAGGTCTGGGACTTGAACTGTGATTGGCCATGTGGGAGTCTAGTGCCTTAACCACCAAGGCACCTACTGGCCCCCCTTTTTAGATATTTCTTAGAATTATTTATGTATATGATCATGTCATCTGCAAATAAAGACAGATATATCTTCCTTTCTAGTCTGTTTGTTTATGCCTTCCTGAAGTGGCTAGAAGTTCCAGAGCTATGCTGAATGAGAGCAGTGGGAGCAGACATCCTTGTTTTGTTCCTGATCTTGTAGTGAAAGCATTCACTCTTTTACCATTAACTATGATGTTAAATGTAGGTCTTTCCAAAAAATAAAGGTAATTTTCTCTATTTCTAACTTGCTAAGAATTTTGTTCATGAGTGACTGTTTAATTTTGTTAAATTATTTTCTCTATCTCAATTGATATGACCATATTATCTTTCTTCTTTAGCTTATCACAGGTATACTGATTGGTTTTCCAGCTTTACTTTACTAGGAATAGATTCTATGTGGTCACAGTGTACATTTTTTTTCCATACATTGTTTGCGTATATGTTAAGGATTTTTGCGCTAAAATTTGTGAGAGATATTTGAAGTTTTTCTACTTTGTACTGTCTTTGTTTGGTTTTGTTATCAGTTAATAAGTTTCATAAAACAAGTTAGGACAGTGTAGAGGTTAAAGTGCTAGATCCCACATGGCTGAGTTTGAAGTTTGAGTTCCAGATGCAGAAGCTAGGAAAAACACATCAGGCCTGTGTGTGAGTGCCCAAAATCCCAAGAGGAGAATGGAATGTGGCATCTCCCTTGGGGAATGATTTTTCTCTCTTCCTAGCAAGCTCTTGTGTCTTATAGCAAACAAAACAAACAAAAAACAAAAAGGAAGAAAGGAAAAAGGAAATTGCTGTTCTATTAGTGATCTTCTGGTGATTTGACAGGTTTCCTTAAATGTCTAGAACCAAAGGGAAGATAACTCTCCTAGAGTTTGCAGAAGGGCTCTGTGTGTGTGTGTTGGGGTGGGGGGCACACCTTCAAACTCATCCATGCAGTTTTCACCCCTACCTGTTGAGGTTTTCAGCAGAAGCTTCAGCTTTTTATAGTGATATTTTAGTTCATGGTATGGACTAATTCAGAAGGACTACATTATTTCAAACAAAATCAAAGAATTTCTTTAAAATGACTACTCTCTTGGCTTAGGGCCTCCCCGCTTGACTGGATCTTCCCTTAATGCTGCCTCCCCAGAGTCTGGCTTTGAAGCCCTCTTGACTATACCTCGTTGGTCTCTCCATCTGAGGCTTGTTCATGCGGTGGTAGTGGCAGGTGAAGGAAGAGGGTCATTTTCTAATAGTCTCCAGGCCTCAGTTTTAGGTGAACCAGAGTCTCAGGATAGGGTCTTCACAAGTCTGATCATCTCTCCTTCATATACGATACTGGGCTTGGCACATGTTCCTGCCCCTCCCCAGTTACAGAGCTGCTGTGGTTTTGTTCTTCCAGTACTCGTCTTCCTAGCTGCAGAGGGTTTCCACAGTGCTCTCCAGTTATAGTTTAGTTTTCATTGTTCTCCCCTGTAGATTAAAACTTCGGTCCCCTAGGTGCCATAAGGAAGATAGGTATATGTAAGGGCAGTTTTCAGTGGTGACCACTGGCCTCCCCGCCCAGTTACAGAGGATTTCTACTGATGTCCCCAGCTGTGGCTTATGTTGCCCCTACAGATGAAGGGTTTATAGGGAAGATGGCTTGTAAATGGTCTTCCCCTTCAAGCTGATGCTGCAGGAGAAAACTTCTTCAGGGTTCTTTGCACCCTTCTGGTAAGCACCAGTGGGTTCTCTAAAAGTGTGCTAGAGGACACACTCCTTGCTGTTTCAGGGCCCTTGGGTGATCCACATTTGTAAAGGAGCCTACGTTGTCCCCTTAGCGATGTCCTGTGGCCCTCTAGGCAGGTGTCCTTACCAGTGCGCAGTGGCTGATGTCCAGGTAAGCGTAGGCTGGGGTTCTATTTGTCCCTGTAAGCACCTGTCTTACCCAGAGTTTGGGTTACTTGATTGATCTGGGACCTCAGTTCTCTGGTGAATTTGTCTATTTAATTTGCAATTTGTTCATCTTTTTTTCTTGTTGTAAGAGTTGAGAGAAAGCTGTTCCTGTTTCTCTACAAAGAGCTGTAACGGGAAGGGTTTTTTTTGGTCTCTTTTTTTTTTTTAAAAGTTTAATTTACATTTTATCACGTCTTTACAGTATTTATTTCCTTTTCCAACTCAAATACCATGTATGTCAGTTAAGACAAAGATATTACTATATACGTTATTATCAGCATAGCGTCTTAATTTTTGTCCATTAAGCATACTTCCCCCCCTCCCTTCCATACTAAACTTTTTTTCCTCCCACATTTTAAAGTATGGACAAAGCAGAATCTAGTGACAATGAACTGTAATTTTCTTCTGAAAAAAATTTTTTTTTCTCACTCCATTCTCCCCTCCCCCCCCTTTTTTTGGAGAGGTTTTTCTATAGGGCGCGCGCACTTGCCAGAAGGACAGAGAGAGACAGAGAGATAGAAAGCGAGAAATCATCCCCTTGGGGGATGGTCATGCTGCAATCCCTTCTCCATTCTCCTCTGGGGCTTTTGGGCACACACGCATATACACCTGGGATGTTTTTTGAGTTGCCAGGTCTGGTATTCAAACTGTGTAGTCAGTCATATGAGATCTAGCCACCTTAACAACCATGCCACTGGCTGGTCCAGCTTTTCATATCTTTTTAGAGACCCTTGCTGGATTATTCTACACTGCTACCACAATTCTAGATCAGAACAATTTTTACCTCTTTCTATGTGATAGTTTGAAGTACAGTAGTAAGAAATAGCAAAGTTCTTATATTTAAAAAATGCACTGCGGGGAACCAGCAGTTAGCGTAATGGCTATGTCGCTGGACTCCCACGTAGTCGACCGCGGTTCGTGTTCCGGACCCGGTGGCTTAAAACTCACGCCGGGCGCGTGTGCGTGCGTGCCCAAGATCCCGAGAGGAGAATGGAGGAGAAGGGATTGCGGCGTGAAGGTCTTTCCAAAAAATAAAGGTAATTTTCTCTATTTCTAACTTGCTAAGAATTTTGTTCATGAGTGACTGTTTAATTTTGTTAAATTATTTTCTCTATCTCAATTGATATGACCATATTATCTTTCTTCTTTAGCTTATCACAGGTATACTGATTGGTTTTCCAGCTTTACTTTACTAGGAATAGATTCTATGTGGTCACAGTGTACATTTTTTTTCCATACATTGTTTGCGTATATGTTAAGGATTTTTGCGCTAAAATTTGTGAGAGATATTTGAAGTTTTTCTACTTTGTACTGTCTTTGTTTGGTTTTGTTATCAGTTAATAAGTTTCATAAAACAAGTTAGGACAGTGTAGAGGTTAAAGTGCTAGATCCCACATGGCTGAGTTTGAAGTTTGAGTTCCAGATGCAGAAGCTAGGAAAAACACATCAGGCCTGTGTGTGAGTGCCCAAAATCCCAAGAGGAGAATGGAATGTGGCATCTCCCTTGGGGAATGATTTTTCTCTCTTCCTAGCAAGCTCTTGTGTCTTATAGCAAACAAAACAAACAAAAAACAAAAAGGAAGAAAGGAAAAAGGAAATTGCTGTTCTATTAGTGATCTTCTGGTGATTTGACAGGTTTCCTTAAATGTCTAGAACCAAAGGGAAGATAACTCTCCTAGAGTTTGCAGAAGGGCTCTGTGTGTGTGTGTTGGGGTGGGGGGCACACCTTCAAACTCATCCATGCAGTTTTCACCCCTACCTGTTGAGGTTTTCAGCAGAAGCTTCAGCTTTTTATAGTGATATTTTAGTTCATGGTATGGACTAATTCAGAAGGACTACATTATTTCAAACAAAATCAAAGAATTTCTTTAAAATGACTACTCTCTTGGCTTAGGGCCTCCCCGCTTGACTGGATCTTCCCTTAATGCTGCCTCCCCAGAGTCTGGCTTTGAAGCCCTCTTGACTATACCTCGTTGGTCTCTCCATCTGAGGCTTGTTCATGCGGTGGTAGTGGCAGGTGAAGGAAGAGGGTCATTTTCTAATAGTCTCCAGGCCTCAGTTTTAGGTGAACCAGAGTCTCAGGATAGGGTCTTCACAAGTCTGATCATCTCTCCTTCATATACGATACTGGGCTTGGCACATGTTCCTGCCCCTCCCCAGTTACAGAGCTGCTGTGGTTTTGTTCTTCCAGTACTCGTCTTCCTAGCTGCAGAGGGTTTCCACAGTGCTCTCCAGTTATAGTTTAGTTTTCATTGTTCTCCCCTGTAGATTAAAACTTCGGTCCCCTAGGTGCCATAAGGAAGATAGGTATATGTAAGGGCAGTTTTCAGTGGTGACCACTGGCCTCCCCGCCCAGTTACAGAGGATTTCTACTGATGTCCCCAGCTGTGGCTTATGTTGCCCCTACAGATGAAGGGTTTATAGGGAAGATGGCTTGTAAATGGTCTTCCCCTTCAAGCTGATGCTGCAGGAGAAAACTTCTTCAGGGTTCTTTGCACCCTTCTGGTAAGCACCAGTGGGTTCTCTAAAAGTGTGCTAGAGGACACACTCCTTGCTGTTTCAGGGCCCTTGGGTGATCCACATTTGTAAAGGAGCCTACGTTGTCCCCTTAGCGATGTCCTGTGGCCCTCTAGGCAGGTGTCCTTACCAGTGCGCAGTGGCTGATGTCCAGGTAAGCGTAGGCTGGGGTTCTATTTGTCCCTGTAAGCACCTGTCTTACCCAGAGTTTGGGTTACTTGATTGATCTGGGACCTCAGTTCTCTGGTGAATTTGTCTATTTAATTTGCAATTTGTTCATCTTTTTTTCTTGTTGTAAGAGTTGAGAGAAAGCTGTTCCTGTTTCTCTACAAAGAGCTGTAACGGGAAGGGTTTTTTTTGGTCTCTTTTTTTTTTTTAAAAGTTTAATTTACATTTTATCACGTCTTTACAGTATTTATTTCCTTTTCCAACTCAAATACCATGTATGTCAGTTAAGACAAAGATATTACTATATACGTTATTATCAGCATAGCGTCTTAATTTTTGTCCATTAAGCATACTTCCCCCCCTCCCTTCCATACTAAACTTTTTTTCCTCCCACATTTTAAAGTATGGACAAAGCAGAATCTAGTGACAATGAACTGTAATTTTCTTCTGAAAAAAATTTTTTTTTCTCACTCCATTCTCCCCTCCCCCCCCTTTTTTTGGAGAGGTTTTTCTATAGGGCGCGCGCACTTGCCAGAAGGACAGAGAGAGACAGAGAGATAGAAAGCGAGAAATCATCCCCTTGGGGGATGTGGTCATGCTGCAATCCCTTCTCCTCCATTCTATTCTTGGGATCTTGGGCACGCACACACACACACCAGGTGTGAGTTTAAGCCACCAGGTCTGGGACTCGAACCGCGGTAAACTACATGGGAGTACAGTGACATAGCCATTATGCTAACTGCTAGTCTCTCTCCCTTTTATTAAAGAGAGGTCTAACCTCACCTATTTGCAAAAAAGAAATAGATATGTAGATAAATAAATAAATAAATAAAATAGATTCATCTCAATTTGGTCTGTTATTTGAACAAATCCCAATAAGAATTCAATTTCTGATGCAGGGCAATAAATACTATTGTATTATTGAACTTATGCAAATAACTATTCTGCCACAAAATAAGAATACTCACAAGGATCAGGAAAGGAGAAAAGTTTATGTTTCAATTTTAAAAATTCCTTTTTTTTTTTTCTTAACAAATTGCTGAACCCAACTACTCAAAAGAAAACAATAATCCTTAAATCTAGAAGACAAAGCATAGAAGAAATCAGTAATTTTTTAGAAAAAAAAGTCATAGAATTCGATTTTATCAGTTCAGTCTCGTGTAATCTCTCTCTGGTTAAATTTGCAGTTTTACTGTGGTCTGACCTTTCCATTAACATTCAACATTATTATTGATATTTTAGAACTTGTCCTTACCATTAAGTTGGCCTTTCTCGTGGTCATGTTTTGTTCTCTTATTTGTCTGTCTGTCTTTAGTTTTTTCCTGGTATAGTACTCCCTTCAGAACTTCTAGAAGAGCTGGTCTGGTTTTGGTAAATCTTTCAGGTTTTGTTTATCTGAGAAT
>NW_006159476.1:650547-676449 GCF_000334495.1 Tupaia belangeri chinensis | reverse complement strand
ACAGCCTTTATCTCTAACAATTCCATCTGATTCTTTTTTATGGTGTGTATTTCCTGTTTCAGATCATGGAAGAACTTCCTCGCCTCCTGGAATTTGTTGTCTCTTTTCTCCTGCATTTTCTGGAGTTCGTTGTCTCTCTCCTCTTGCATTTCTGTTAGCTTTGTCACTATGAATATCCTAAAATCTTTATCTGACATTTCCACGAGTTCCATTGTACTGTCTGAGGATGATGAAGGGCTGCTTTTTCCCGCTGGGGGAGAGATACTTTCTTTATTTCCCATATTTCTTGTGTAGATGTGGTGGTGGTTTCTGGTCATCTGATGGATTTTACATGAATTCCTCTGAAACTGGAAGTTTTGAAGTCTTGGTTCTCATGGCATCCTTTTTCTTTTTCACTTAGGAAGCAGAAACTCAATATGAAGAGCAGATTAGTAAAATTATAGTCGAGACACAAGAACTTAAGTGGCAAAAGGTGAGTATTTTCCCCTCAGATTAACATTTTTATTATCTGGCAGGTGGTGTGGTAGTTAAGGGCTCTGGACTCCCACATGGCTGACCACGGTTTTAATCCCGGACCTGGCAGCTTGCTTTCTCACTTTCTCTATCTCTGTCCCTCTCTGCTCAAACTAAAATAAATAAATAGATAGATAGATAAAATAAATAAAGTTCAATAAAAGAATTCTTAAAAAAATATTCTAATCCATTTTGCAAAGTTAATTTTTAAATTTTCTAAACATATTTGAGGGTAGTGAATTATTTTAAAAGCCCCAGAAAAATTCCAACTAAAAATTGTTGATAAAATGTGGGCTTCTAGACAACCGAACACAAATTGTATTCAGGCTTTTTGATATAACGCTAAGGATATCTGAAAACTGATTTTTACACCCCTAGAAACACATCGTGTATTATAGAGGAGTGAGGGTGTTTTAAAGCATCGAACCCTCTGAACTAGTGCATTTTCCCAGGTGTTGCTTCTTATGTAACTAACTACATTAAGAAAAACATGCACTCTGATTTTTCCTCTAATTTTTTATTGAAGCGTTTATAATTAATACCGCTTATGACTTCCTCTCAGAGTAATCCCAATAGCTAAAAACTGAAAGCTTATTTACCGTGGTCCCTCTTCTCACCATTTGGCAGCTTGAAGAACTTGAGGTAACATATCTGAATCAGAAGTCAGGTGTCCAAGGATGGATCAGACTAGTGATGGCCTTTTGAGGCGGTACAGCTCACAATGTTGTGTAGAATGTGGGAATAAAACCAGGGTTGGGTTACATGAGGGACAGGTCTGAAACAGACCTGTCTGTGGAGAGAAAGGGCAGGTCGACACTAAGTGCAAACTGGAGGTCAGAATACATTTCAGAATGTGAAGGCAGAGTCAGCAGTATAAAGTTATTAGAACCCTTCAGTTAATTTGGTAATTTTAATACAGTCCAATTTAAAATGCCAAGAACATGTTTGGGGTACTTAAACTGATTTGAAAGTTTATGTGGAAATAAATATTCAAGAGTGGCTAGGGGGACCAGCAGTTAGCGTAATGGCTTATGTCGCTGGACTCCCACGTGGTTGACCGCGGTTTGAGTTCTGGACCTGGTGGCTTAAACTCACGCCCAGCGCGTGTGCGTGCGTGCCCAAGATCCCGAGAGCAGAATGGAGGAGAAGGGATTGCGGCGTGGCCATCCCCCCTGGGGAGTGATTTATCGCTTTCTGTCTCTCTGTCTCTGTCTGGCGAGTGCACGCGCCCTATAGCAAAAACCTCTCCAAAAAAAAAAAAAAGAGTGGCTAGGAAAGTTTTGAGTAAGAAGAGGGTGAAATAGTCACACTTAAACATATTAGAAGGCTATAATAACGAAAATAACTTTGTGTAGTGTACATGAATTTTCAGTGGAACATACTGAAGCCTAGAAATAGATCCTCATATGTAAACTAATTTAGTAAGTGACAGAGGTGGCTTTCATATCAGTGGAGAGAATAGTCAAGAGATAGTGTTAGAGTGCTAGGTTCCATCTGTACAAAAATAAAGCCACATCCCTAGCTTACTTTACAAACTTGTGTAAAAACAGGAGCTTTTATTTGTTGTTGTTGACAGTGTAAATTAGAAGTGCTGTCTTGCATTCTTTTGTCACCAAACAACCCATTAATAAAGCAGCTGTGTTTATTAGAATTTACCATAGTACGCAAGCACACTGCCTTTGCACCGACTTAGTGCCCAGGGCCAAGTCAGAACTGGAATATAGGGAGGGCTATGAGTCTAGGCCCAGGGGTCTGCAGGAGGATCTTTAAAGGCAGGGCACTGATTGGGATTAGGCACAATTTGTGATTCTATATTTCTGGATTGGTGACTGTAGCAACATGCAGATCTTGAAGGTAGTTTTGAGAGTAAATGATTGTTTAATAAGCCAGATGTCTACTCAAATAAATGATTCTCTCAGATAATTCTTTTGGAGCAATTACCTGAAACAGTGATAAAATTTTATTGTTTTTTATAGTCTTATATTTTGCTGAGCAGAGGTTTCCTGGAACAAAAAACTAAGGTGTTGGCACAAGTCTTGTCAGTTCTTAGCACTAATGGCTGTTACATTGATGCAGGTGGTCCGGGTTCTCAATCTCCTTTGCTCTTTCAGAAATAGCTAGACAATAGACGGTTATTATTTGGGATATGATTCAAGATTTACACTGTTCTATGAAGAGTCAATAGCATATAAGGTTATTTATGCTGATCGTTGCTCACATATATCCATGTGTGTAAGCACAAAATTTTCCCTATTTTCTTACTGGATGATCATTTATTGGATCATCTGAGAGGATGGTAGCTGTGCAATAGTATTTAAGACTGCAGAAGTCACATGTTTGAACAGGTAAATAGGAAAAATACTAAGGGAAAGATTATATCAAGACTTTGTAGATCAATACCAGAAGCCAAGAATATCCAAATTAAAGCAAAAGAACAGAAGCAGTCCCCAAATCAGACAAATTTCCGATGTTACTGGACTCATATCTTTGAGTAGCCGAGAATACAGAGTACTATTAAGGATATGGATCTTGGAAATATTGTGATTAAGAAATAATATGTATTTACTTAAGGCTCTGGATTAATAAAGAAGAAAGAAAATATCTCATAGAATAAAGAACAAAAGCCTGTAAACCAAAATACTGCAGTCCGTAGCTTTGGTCATCTAGAGAGGGGGTTGGTGAGTTTTTTCTGTAAAGAGTGATATAGTAAATATTTCGGGCTCTGTGAATCATATGGTCTTTGGCACAACTACTCACCTCTGTTTTTGTAGTATAAAAGCAGCCATGGGCAGTAAATACTTAGATTATCAATGTGGTTGGACACCAAAATTTAAATTTTATGCAGTTTTCAGGTGCCTTGAAGATAGATATTTTTTCTTTCCAGCAATTTGAAAATTGAAAAACTATTCATAGCTCACAAGCTATTCGGAAATAGACAACTGGGCCAGACTGATCCTCTGGGCCAGAGTGCCGTGGCCCCCCCCTCTAGATTTTATACTGTACGTCTTAGATCGAGACTGTCTACTTCATTTACTTGCCTCTTGATCCAAAGCTGTTGAACAGAAACTGTTTCTTTCTAAAGACAGTGTTTCTGAAGTTTTCTTTCTTTTTTGAGATTTTTGCTATAGGGTGTATGCGCTTCCTAGAGATACAGAAAGACAGAAAGAGAAATTACCACCCATGGGGAATGGCCATACCGCAATGCCTTCTCTATTCTCACTTCCTAGAGATACAGAAAAACAGAAAGAGAAATTACCACCCATGGGGAATGGCCATACCGCAATGCCTTCTCTATTCTCCACCACCCATGGGGGATGGCCATACCGCAATGCCTTCTCTATTCTCCTTTCAGGATGTTGGGCACACATGTACACACACCTGGCATGAGTTTTAAGCCGATGAGTCCGAAATTCGAACTGCAGTCTACTACGTGGGAGTCCAGCGAGTCCCAAACTCGAACTGCAGTCTACTACGTGGGAGTCCAGCGATGTAAACATGACACCATCTGCTCGTTCCCCTGAAGTTTTTGTAAGACCCGTTAGTTTTAAGTCTTTTCGTGGAGCCGCAGTCAGGTATTAGAGAGTGAAACACAGCATCTGTTTATCTAGGAGACAGAAATCCAAGGAGCTATCTCTGGAGGTTAGCCACTGTGATAGCAGTGTGCTCAACTGGCTGATTTCCAACATGGCTTTGAGATGTGCTTTTTTTTTTTTTTCCCTCTCTGGGATCCTTTACAGAAAATACTATCCCTGAGATTCAGATCCCATAGAGGAAAGGCAGCTTATATTCATTGGTGGTGAGACTATGAAGCATAGCACACGTGTCCCTTGGAGTATTTTACCATGCTGGTATGAAGTAAGGAAATGCCCCAATGAGGCAAGGTGGCCCACTTCACAGGGAGATGTGCAGCTAATGTATGTATGGTGAAAGTAACGAAAATAGGGAAGTATAGATTGCATGGTTTTTGCAAGCTAGAGGTGACCTTTTTGGTCATGGAAGTTCAAAAGTGTCAGACTTAATATGCCACCATCTCTCTGCTTCTTCCAAAGAGTGAGGTGATGGGGACGATGGAATGTCTAAATGGATGACAAAGCTTTGCAGCATTCTCTTACAGTGCTAGTAAGATTAGTGCCTCTCACTGGGTTTCCTCAGGTTGGCAACTGTGGAATCAAGTAGTTTTTCATTCCACTCTCAGAACTGTAACTCTCTGTCAAGGAAATGTTTAATCCATCCTGAGAAGTAAGCCATGATGAGAACACATCCAGAGGCCACTGCTGTGACTGTTTCAAGGAAGCTCATTTGGAAGTGCTATGTCTCTCTGAGGCTTGACTCTATAAGGATAATGGTTTTGTCAGGAGGGTGTTGGGGACTCATGAGATGTGCTCCGGAGCACCAGATGTGCTCAGTGACCTTAGTGAAATCTCCCGTCAGTGCTACTTGAGCGAAGTGCTCAGTTCGTCCTTGCTCTGATGGATAATTGCGTGTAACATTTTTGTGACATTTCATTGAGGTCCTCTGGTGCCACCAAGTGTCTGTCTTGAAAGTGTCCCAAGAGAGATTTTAATTTGGTAGTTTTTAATCACGCAATCCAGTTATAGTTCTGTTTCCTTTTCAGATTCTGGAGCCGGGTGTGGGCATTCTAAGAGAGCTCTTCTATTGCCTTCAGAGGTGTGGCTTTGGGTTCATGGGGCCAGGATGGCATGCCATAGAGATGAGCTGGGACATCTTCTGTAGCCTGTGTGTCCTCCTTTATATGTGGCTTTGTGACGGCCACCTCTTGAGGAAGATAAGTGCATTTAACAGTTGATGCCCATTTGAAGTTGGGACTCCTCTCAAGGTCAGTAAGAAGCCCCCATGGCTTCTACACTGAGAGGATGACGAATGGCCCCAAGGCCAGAGCTGCCATTGCTGCGAGCTCGCTCTCTCTCACTCGCTCGCTCTCTCGAGTCAGCCGGTTTGCTGAGTTGGAATCAGTTTTGTCTCTGGACTGATTTTACCTCTGGCAGGAGTCATAATTAGGGGTCAGTTTAGACTGCTGCAGTGTATCCAGCCTAATATTTTTCCCTTTTCAATTTTAAACAATGACCTATCAATAAACAAGATTAAACCCAGATTTCATCTAGAAGGGGTTTCTAATAAAGTTGTTTAAGGTGCAGTCATTGATCAGAGAGTGGATCATTATGGATTTTCCTTTCTTTGGATAATAGAGAAAGAGTAACAAGCTTACATATTTTAATTAATTATTTTAAATTCATGGTAGAGCACATGTGTACACATGGACAGGAAGGCAAGAAGGGGAGGACCCTCTGTAACCCTGGTCCCTCTTGCAATTAAAAAAAAAAGGGAGATATGGGAACAAAAAGAAGTGGGGTCATAGATGAGGATCTTTTTCAAAAATGCCCTGTGGTAGTATTGGTATTGTAAAATTTAATTCAGTGAATTTAAAGACGTATAGTTTGCCACATGAGAATTTGTGCTTAGATAATAAAATTGATTCTCTGGGAATACTATGACCATGATCTGCTTGTCACTAGGACTGTTAATATTCATGTCTTTGGTTAGTCCTGACAGGATGGAGAAATGGGAAGGGACTACAGCATGACCATGACCCATTGTTGGGGGTCCTTTCTCTCTTTCCCCTCCCCCTGCCCCCACAAGCCTGTGTCTTTCTGGTGAGTGTACCTGCCCTGGGGAAAATTTTTTAAAAAATCACAAAATTGGTTTAATGTTGCATTTCAAGAGCATAAAGTAATATATGAAATAAATATGTTTAACTTTTATTTAAACTGTGGATCCAATTAAGACTTAAAATTGAAAAAGTTGCTAGAATTTATTTTTTGGTTTCTCATATTTTTTATATAGGAAACTCTTCAGAATCAGAAGGAAACATTAGCAAAGCAACACAAAGAAGCAATGGCAGTTTTTAAAAAGCAGGTAATTTCATAAGCATAGACAAACACCACAATTTAAACTACCGTGTTTCCCCCTTTCCATGAATATTGTGACAAGCTGTTCTCTGTGCTCATTGAAGCCTAGGAGGAGAAAAGGGTATTATAGGAAGTAGGAAGTGAATGAAGTTATTAGGTCGTTGGAAGTCCTGACTTTTTTTTTTTCCTATGCAAAAATACATCATGACTTCCTCAACGACCCAATATTTTGAATCAAAACTAATAAGAGAGAATGTAAGTAGTAGAATGAGCTGGTTAAGGAGGGAAATTAAGAAAACTGTTTTCTTGGAGATGGAAGACATGAATTTTCATTTGTCCTAAATAATTTGGGTGAGTGTGCCACGTGCACTGTTGTTCTTTCTTCTTTCTTTCCTTAGAATATCCTGGGGTCTTCCTGCTTTCACATTACCCAAGTCAGAGCCATGACACTGATGAAAAGCTGGGATGCTTCTCATCAGCATGAAAGCTGGGAAGGGTGAGAGGTGATTATCATACACTCCGTAATGCCAGCCATCAGTAACTAACGGAGACAAAATAGAGGGGGAAAGACAAACAACTCTATTTTAAAGAAACAAATAGCACATCTTTAGTTAATTTGATTTGTGCCTCAAATTTCTCTTCGATCCTGAGTAAGAAGACATTAGTTTAAGAATGTGTTTTCATGCAAAATATCCTCTGGAAGTTTTTTCTTTGTATCTGTACCACCATCACTACTTTTTCTTCCCTTTTCCTTCCTTCCTTCCTTTTTTGTCTTAATGTCCATACAAATGTGTGTGTTTAGAAAAAGAAGTGCACATTAAAAAGAAATCCTGTATAACTTAAGTTGTTAATCCTAGTAGGTTAGGGTTATTGGTAATTTACACCTGAGTATGAATTTCCTTAAGCAAATGACAAATGACAAACTTTCTTCCTTTAATCTGCATCAGCCTAACCAAAGTTATGAGAATTTTAACTGATGAGTCAGGAAGCAGAAGCCAGAGAATGTAGCCCTGTAGTCTCTCTGGACCAGAGTGGGCCTAGTCTCAGACTCAGGAGGCACCCTGGGCAGGATAAGAATCCTCTGATTGGGACCAGCAAATGGCTTAGTGGTTATGTCGCTGGACTCTCATGTAGTCGCCTATGCTTTGAGTCCTGGGGACCTGGTAGCTTAAACTCATGCTGGGCATGTGTGCACACACACCCAAAATCCCAAGAGGAGACTGGAGGAGAAGGGATTGCAGCATGGCCATCCCCCCAGGAGATAATTTCTTGCTTTCTGTCTTTCTGTCTCTCTGGTGAGCACTATCATCCTATACCAAAAATCTCTCAAAAAATAAAAATAATAAAAAAGTAAGAAGGATCTCCTGATTAGTAGGCAGGGAGAAAGTGCCTTGGGTTCTTTGTGTTTGTTTGAAAGAACGAGATCTTGAATGTTGGTGAGGAGTGTGAAAAAGGAAATAGGGAAGTTCGAAAGAAAAAAATTATTTCTTGACTGTTTTACCCTATATCCTTGTCTTATTTAGAATATTTTATTATTTTCTTTTGGTTCATGTTCTCTAGTTTTGCTCTTTTAAAATGTCATTATTTTTAAAGGTCATGGTTAGGTTGCCACATGAATTTAAAAATTTCTGAACATAAATACTATCAACTCAAATACAGATGATATTCATTCATAAAATTGTAACTTCAGGAAATACTATATGCTATTAGGATTGAATGGCAAAATATTCAGATATTTAAAAAAATTCTGGAGGGGAGAAGTAAGTTTTAAAAGTTTTCAGATATGATTGGTATTTCTAATTAGTATGATTAAGTCATCCATTTACTTTGGCAGCTGTCCTCTGCCCCACTTTTATATATTTTATTTCCTGAATGTGAAAGTATCATATTCATGTTATATTTAGTTAAAACAATAGAGATATATGAAATTCCTTTGTAGTCTCACTGACTAGTGCAAATCACAATGAATAGTTTACTTATTGTATTTTAATTTTTTGAAATTTTTGATCAGTTGCAAATGAAGATGTGTGCCTTGGAAGAAGAAAAGGTATTTGTAAATTTTTAAAATAATTTACAGCTAAGCTAAGTGCATTTAGTGATCAATTATTTGCCATAATAGAAAAAAGCATTAGTAATAAACAGGTGGAGATTGTTAGTTGTCTAAAATCTTAGAAGCAGAAATATAATCATGTTACTTGACTGTTATCATTTACAGTTGAGAACACTGAAGTCTACCAAGATAAATAATTTATGAAAGTCTTGCTTTGAAATGGTAATAATGTTGCTGGAATCTAGGCCCCAGCTCCCCTGTCTGCAGGATCTTTGCAGTCCACCACAGTGTGTCTATTAATCATAATATATTTCCAGTGCTTTTTCAATGTAACTACCTTCATAAAAATTTGTTTATCTATCTATCTATCTATCTATCTATCTATCTATCTATCTATCTATCTATTTATTGCCATTTGTTCAAGCTGCTGGGTCCAGAACTTGAACTGCCATTGGCCATGTGGGAATCCAGCACCTTAAGCTCCATGCTCCCTGCTTGCCCCTGTAATTATCTTTTTAAAGAACGTTTCAATGACCTGCATCTGGGCGCCAATCGACCAAGGGGGTACAACTTGCAACAAACCTAGAATTTGATCTTGCACTGCCTTAGTTTGTTGTTGGTCCATTGTTATGCTGCTCACAGAAACACCCAAATCACCCAAATGTATTTCTGGGTGATTTATAAATAGTGGAGTCTATTTGGCTTTTAGTTCTGGTGGTTGGAAAGTCAACAACATGGGGCCGGCCAGCTTCTGGTCACACCATGGGTGACAGAAATAGGAAGATCAGCAGGTGCATTCAGAGGGAGGGTACAACCATATTTATAATACCCTGCTCGTGAGGGGATGCCCCTATGGTCCAAACGCTGTCCATTAGGCTCTGTCTCTCAAAGGTTTCAATGTTACCCTGGAACTATACTTCTAGCACATGAACCTTTGGGGGACAAACTATTATCCAAACCACAGAAGGTACTAAATACCTGATTTAGCTATTTAATAGTACATATTTGTATTATATTAATGAACATACTATTTGTAGTAATCATTTATTATTTAATATTTTTAGCAAAAGACTAACCTTAAAAAATTCTCCCATACCTTTGTGTTTATAAGACAAATGTACCTGTATCTTATGAACTAGAATATCTTAATTTTAGATGTGTGAATTGAATATTTTTATAATGTCTCTAAGTGCTTTCATAAAAATGCTCTCATAATAAGATATTCCATGGGGCCCACAGGTGGCATGGTGAAGGTGCTAGACTCCCACATGGAGAGATGAACCCTAGACCTGGTGGCTTAAAAATCATGCCAAGCATGTGTGTGTATGTTTCTAAAACCCTGAGAGAAAAATGGAGAAGGGATTGCAGTGTAGCCATCTTCCCTGGGGGTGATTTCTCACTTTCCCTTTCTCTGTCTCTCCCCATGAACGCATGCACCCTATGGCAAAACCGAAAAAAAAGTTCTATTTTATAATCACTATATAAAGAGCTTATTGTAATTTTATGATATTTTGCAGTTAGTAGAAATGTAATTTGCAGTACAGCTATAAGTTTAAAGTCTGTGAAATAGATTTAAAGTAGAGATTTTGGTTTTTGAGCTCTTCTATTTTCCCCTTCTATGATGTTTACACTGGCAAGTATTGAAATACAGGTTTTTTTTACTTAAAGGGAAAATATCAACTTGCTACAGAAATAAAAGAAAAGGAAATAGAAGGATTGAAAGAAACATTAAAAACATTACAGGTAAAGTTATCTTAATTTTTACTTCTTACAATAGTATTTTTTTTAATCAAATTATACATGAAGAAAACAAGTAAGGCCTACATATTTTAACTGCTTTACTCATGGTTCTTAAAAGTTAAAATAGCATTAACAGAATTGTTATTGTAAGCTAAGTACTCTGCTTATTCCTGCACATATAGACTAAGAAAATATAATTTTTTGCCCATAAGTTGATCACAGTCTTACAGAAATGCAGAGGTATTCAACTAACAATGATTCATTTAACATATATTTTTTGCCATCTTACTATGTGCTTAGCACTGGGGGATACAACAGCAAGTGAAAAAGGATTTGGAGCCCTTTCCGCCATCTTGGAGCCTGTGAAGGCCTGCTGGGAACAGGACTTCTAAAAGGCAACTATGTCTGGAAGGCTGTGGTCCAAGGCCACTTTTGCTGGCTGTAAGTGGGGTCTGAGCAACCAAAGGGAGCATACAGCTCTTCTTAAAATTGAAGGTGTTTATGCACGAGATGAAACGGAATTCTATTTAGGCAAGAGGTGTGCTTATGTGTACAAAGCAAAAAACAACACAGTGACTCCTGGTGGCAAACCAAATAAAACCAGAGTAATCTGGGGAAAGGTTACCCATGCCCATGGGAACAGTGGCATGGTTCGAGCCAAATTCCAAAGCAACCTTCCTGCTAAGGCCATTGGACACAGAATCCGTGTGATGCTGTACCCCTCAAGGATTTAAAATAATCAGACGTAAATGAATAAAAATGGATTTGCGTTGTAAAAAATAATAATAAGGATTTGGAATTATATGGTGATTAGTACATATCTTTTATAATTTTATAGTGGTTGCTCTAGGGATTAAAAATGTGTGTGCATGTATACAGTTAGGTAAGCATACACACATGTTTACTTTGTCACTGTCTACTTTTTTTTGGAAAGGTTTTTGCTATAGGGCATATGTGCTTGCCAGAAAGAGAGACAGAGACAGAAAGTGAGAAGTCACCCCCCTGCCCCCCGAGGGGATGGCCATGCCGCAGTCCCTTCTCCTTCATTCTCCTCTTGGGGTCTTGGGCACACACACACATGTGCGCACGCGCGCTCGCGCCTGGTGGGTCTGGGACTTGAACCGTGGTCGACTACATGGGAGTCCAGAGACATAGTCATTACACCAGCTGCTGGTCCCACAAGATGAATATCTTCAATAAAGAGATGAGAATGGCTTCTGTGTCTCAGATGGAATGAATAGGAGGCTGGAAAATACTTAAGATACAGCGAATAATCCTTGTTTCAGCAACAAAAGTAGAAGTGATTAAAACTCCAGGGAAAACAGATGACTGTGTAAGAAAGATGAAAAAAGGTCCAGCTGTAGTGGTGGAGACTGCTAAGATGCTGCTGTTCAGAGGCTGAGGGTATCTGGGAGGCCCAGCTAGGTTCCTGGCCTAATCTGACTAGACCAGGCCTGGTGGTTTTCAACTACAAGCCTAGCTACTGGGAGCTTGGTGCATGGGGTCCTGGTGTGGAAGACCTAGTCAACAATCCATCTCAACTTCTCTCTCTCATAACAAATAAAAATTTTTAAAAAATAAATATTTATTAAATTTTATTTATTATTATTATTTTTAAAATTTAACCAGAGAGACAATGGAGAGAGGGAAAGTGAGATCTAAAAATTAAAATTCAGGATAGTTTTGAGCAATAAGAGTTTACGAAGAGAGATTATCATTAGGTCCTAATTTAGTGAAATTATTCAAGTAGGACACGGAACCTGTAAAGAAGGAAACACACACTATTAGCTCTCTGTTGGGTTTGCATTAAACAGTATCTATATTAATCATAGGGTAAATACTGTTGGCTTCCATTTTTAGAATTAGCCTATTGTGGAAGACTTAATTATAGTTACAGAATAAAACTTAAGTGTTGCTGGGTTGTCAATTTAAAAATAGTGTTGTGGCAGGACCAACTAGCAATGTGGCAGTTAAGGTACTAGACTCCCACATGACCCATGGCAGTTGGTGTCTCAGACCCAGTGGCTTGAAAATCATGCTGGGTGCTTGCATGCATACCTAAAATCCCAGGAGGAGAACGGAGGAGAAGAAGGGATTGCGGTGTGGCCATCCCCACTGGGAGATAATTTCTCACTTTCCCTCTCTCCATCTCTCTCTGTACCTGCCATATGGCAAAAAACAAAACAAAGAAAATAACAATAAAAAATAATGTCATAGCTTTCTGAATGAACTTAGCACATTTTTTTTAGTTACCCAAGTATTAGTCAGTTTTTCGATCTTTTTGTACTTAAAAGATTTATTTTTGCAACATGAAAGTCAATATTTTCATTTATTTTTGGAATTAAATTGATAATAGGTCATTATCAATTCAAGTATTATCTTGCTCAGCAAGTCTTTGTTTTCTCCTTTCTAACTCATTAGGTATGTATTAAATCTTTTCATTCTGTCCTCCAGATATCTAGAGCGTACACATTTTCCATTTCTTTATCTCAGTGGGCTTGCTGTATTTTATTCAGTTCCCTTTGTGCTGTCTTCTAGTTCACTATTGAACTATGTTTTTTTCTTTTTTGATTCCCAGAGGGTGTGTATGCTTGCCAGAGAGAGTGCTAGAAAGGGAAAGCACCCTGCAATCGGGTGTGGTCATGTTGCAATCCACTCTTCTCCATTTCTCCATCCTGTCAGGATTTGAGGTACATAAACACATGAGCCTGGCATCTTTTTCAAGCTACCTGGGCTGTGATTCAAACTGGTTGGGGGGAGCCAGTTTCCTTAATCACTAGGCTATGGGGTTGACCACGATTATTATTAGTATTATTTTAGATGTTTTCCCATAGGGCATGTGTGCTCATGGGAGAGACAGAGAGTGACAGAGAGATAGAAACCAAGAAATCACCCCCTCTGGGGGCAGGGGGGGGGTAATGGCCACATTGCAGTCCCTTCTCCTCCAGTTTCCTCTTAGGATTTTGGGCATGCACACACATGCACCCTATATGAGCTTTAAGCTGCCAGGTCCAGGACTTGAACTGCAGTTGACCATGTGGGAGTCCAATGATGTAGCCATTATGCCATCTGCTGGCCCTCCCAACTATGTTTTTTATTTGCCATATAACTTATCTGTTAAGTTCTTTATTCCATGACTACATTTTTCTTCTATAGGAATTGTATTTGGTGCTTTTCCAAACCTGCCTTTTTATAGTGTCTTATATGTTCCCCATATTTTTATTATATCCTTTATTTCTTTTGTCACTGAGAAATAATTTTTATAATATCTTTGAGATTCTGTTATCTCTAGTTACTGGTGGGTATGAGTCTTCCTGTTTGCAGTGTACGCCTGCTGAGTCTCCCTCATTGCATATCTTCCTTTATAATATGGTTCATAAATTTTACATCACGAGCTGCTCTTCAGTTGTTATTTTTCTGGTGAAGCTGTGTCCTGGAACTCTTCCTGCAGAACGCTTCTGCATTGCTTCTGTTCTGAGTTCCAAACCTTTCGCTGCTCAGTCCCTGGTGCTTGTATTAATCTGTCATCTCAGGACGTGCACACCAGGTGCGGAGTGCTTGTTAGGGCCTCACACCTTTTCACTGCAAGTTTAGGCTTCTCATTTCGGATCCAGAGATCTAAGCTGAGTCTTTCACCTTCCTTGACAGTTAGCAGCTCTCCTAGAGTTCCTTTTTTCCTTTTCTTTTGTTAATTGCCAGGGGTGCAGCATATGCTCACTAGAGAGAGAGACAGGATGGAGAGAGAGAAAGCAACCCTCCATGGGGTTGCTCCTTTCTCCATTTCTCCATCCTCTCAAGAATTTGGACACACACACACACCCATGCACACAAACACGCACTCAGCATGTTTTTCAAGTTCCCAGGGCTGGGATTCCAAATGGCGATCAGCAATGTGGGATCCTGCCCCTTAACCACTAGGCTATGAGGCCTGCCTGTCTAGAGTCCTGTCTGTATTCCACAGTGTTCGAGATCCCTTGACTCTTTGCTCACAGGGGCACTAAAACCCTCGTTCAGCGATTGAAGCCTGCAACTGAGCTCAGTGGGCTCAGGACTACTGAAGCAGCTACTTGCACACTCACATCTCTGTGGGTTTGCACTCTTATTCCTGGTCCATGGACTTTGCACTTCTTTGCTTTTGCACTTCAGCTATGTATAATGCTTTTTAGTATAGCCGTATTTTTTCAGCATTTTGTATTTATTCTACGGTGTTTTTGGAATCACTTAACTTTTTTCTTTTGAAACTATCATACACTTACAGAAGTGTTTGAAATACAGTGCAAATAATGAATTTGTTTTACAGTGACTTGAAAGTAATTTGCCAGCCTGCTGCTCTTTCACCCCATTATAATAGTGTATCTCTTTACTGTCAAGAACACTTTCCTATAAAACTGTAACACAACTACCCCCATGCAGTGTACCAGGACATCAGCCCTACTACACAGCCGGAAGGTTCAGCGCACATGCAGCTTCGCCAGCTGCCCTAGTAAAATGCTGTGTAGCAGAAGAACCTGGTTTAGAGTCCCACGAGGTGCCGCACTTGTCATAGCTCTTTAATCTCTTTCCATTTGGGTGAGTCCCCCAGTCTTTGCTTCATTTTTTTCCCCGACTTTGGTACTCTTAAAGATTACAGACCAGTTACTTACAGTGTCTTTCAGTTTTTGTTTGTGTGATTCTGTTTATGTGTCTCTGGAGGAATATCACAGAAGTAATACTGTGTTCTTACTGAATCCTGTTAGATAACACATGAGTTCAGGTTTGCTTCCTTATTGGTGATACTTACTTTATTCAGCGGAGGTGATTGTATCTGGCAAGTTTCTCCACTGTAAAGTTACTCTTCTCCCCCTTGGTAAGCAGAGTATTTTGTAGGGAGTTAATTTGAAACTAGTCAGTATCCTGTTTTTCACCAATTATTATTATTGTTTTTATTTTTTTCCCATAGGGGGCATGAACTTGCTAAGGAGAGACAGAGAGAGAGGGAAATCATCCTCCAGGGAGAACGATCATGCTGTAATATGGTCTTCATTCTTAGTTCGGGATTTTGGGCACACATGCACACTGATTAGATTCAGGACTTAAACTTTAGGGTCAGTCATGTGGGATCCAGTGCCTTAACTACCATGCTGCCTGCTGCCCCCCAAATTTTTAGTATATTTATATCAAAATAGACTCATAATTTCTTGTTGTTTTCAATGGGTTGATATCTGTGACTATCATTTTATCTTTTGATCTCAAATTATTCTTGGTTTGGCCAGTGCGAGTCCATTTAAACTGGTTTCTGAATTTTTTTGATATACCTTCCTCATTCTTTTAGCAGGATTGTTGGCATATGTGGAGTGGTACATGGCGTGTTATTCTGGCTGCTGGGTCCAGGAATTTAATCACTCTGTTGGCCATATGGGATCCAGCACCCTTAACCATCAGGCCATGGTGCCAGACCTGCTGCTAGCTTGCATTCTGACCCGTCCAGCTGGGTCTCTCTTTGAGTACCCTCCTCAGCCTGCTCGGCCTCTGACTCCCCACAGTACACTGCCTTCTTCCACAGGAAGGGTACCGATACCCTCCTCTGGAGTGCTGTGGCCATGGCCTTTCACTTCTTCACATACCCGACCTTTTCTACACTGGGTGATATACTGAGGACTGAACTGTTCAGGAAGAGAAAGGGGCCACATGTTTTCAGCATCGTCATTTGGAGGACTTCATTCCCACATAACATAAATCCAATTCATGGAAAATGAATGGGAAAATAAGGCTTGCTCTGAAGAAGTATGCTTTTCAGTCAGAATTTTTTTGAGAGACTTTTGCTATAGGGAGTGTGCAGTTGCTTGAAAGACAGAAAGCAAGAAATCATCCCCCAGGCAAGAAGGCCACCCTGCAATCCCTTCTCCATTCTCTTTTCCTGATTTTGGGCATGGACGCACACACACCTGTCATGAGTTTCAAGCCACTGGGTCTGGGACTTGAACCACGGTGGGCCATGAGGGAGTCCAGTGCCTTAATTGCTACACTACCTGCCAGCCCCCAGTCAGGTGTTCTTAAAATTTTCTATTGAGTGAGGGATAACTATAATAGGAAAACATTTATATTTCATCTTTGAAATTGTCTTCTGTTGTTAATACATTCATTACTGTCAGTATAGTTTTGTTTTTGTGCTAGAAAGATGCTCATATCTGATATTATGAACCAATTTTAATATGACTTTTAGAATTAAAAAAATAAAAGATTAAATATAGAATCTAGTAAAAGATTGCCTGTCAATCTAATTATGTCCAAATTCAGCTGTGTGTCAGAAATGCTGATACGTGGTATTTTAATAAGCTGAGGAATGCTCTAAAGGTGTTCATAGAATACAGATTTGGATTGTAATTCAGAAAGGGTTAAGACAGAGGAAAGTGTCTGAAGACAGTGGCCCGCTCTGGCTAACAGTAGCAGGTGACACATTCTAGATTATAGTGACAGTCGCCCGAATTCTCTTTTCATTTTTTTCTCCTAACTTTTTAGACACCTTCTACTCATTTACTTTGTTTTCATTCTGTGTATCTTAAGAATACTCCATCTCGGGACCAGCAGTTGGCATAATGGCTATGTCGCTGGACTCCCATGTAGTCAACTATGATTCGAGTCCTGGACCCGGTGGCTTAAACTCATGCTGGCCGTGTGTGCGTGCGTGCCCTAAATCCCAAGAGGAGAATGGAGGAGAAGGGATTGTGATGTGGCCATTCTCGGAGGGGTGATTTCTCGCTTTCTCTCTCTCTCTATCTTTCTGGCGAGCACACGCGCCCTATAGCAAAAAACCTCTCCAAGAAAAAAAAGAATACTCCATCTCATTTAGGCCTATATCTTTAAAATAGGATTTACATACAGGTGACTTCTAAATGTATATCCCAACCCTGAATCCAGCCTGGAGTGATTATTTGGTGTTTCTGCCTAGATGTCTAAACGGTATCTCAATCTTGACATGTTTAAAACCAAGTTCCTAAATAACCCCCTTCTGTAAATTTGCTTCTTGTTTAGTCTTTTCCATCCTAGTTAATGACAGCTCCCTTCCCAGTTGCATTTTTTCCCCAGATTTCTCTCCCAAACACATCTGGTGTCTAACCCTTCTCATCCCTCGTCCTCATCCTTCGGCTGCTGCAGAGGCCCGCTCAGCTCTCTTACTCACCTCAGGCCACTTACAGTGTCGACGTCCGTAAATGGTCACACACTGTCACCTCCCCCCAAGTGAGAGAGAACTGTCATCTATTTCATGGTAGTATGCTAAAAAATGTATTCATAAGAAACATAATTACTTCGCTTTTGCTTAAATTTAACAAATACCATTAGGGTTTAAGAAATTGAGCACTCATATGTGGCCGATTAAAATTTAACTTAGTCCTCTGCTTTGGAAAATAGTGTAACAGATTGTAAAAGCCTATAAAAGTGAACAAATCTTAGGAAGTCAGCTTTTGGAATTTGTCCTGCTAAAAGTAATAACTAATATTCTGTATACAAACTTGTTTGTTTCAGCATAGTTCATAATAATAATAAACTAAACCTGTTACACATAAATGTGAGAGTTATATGGTAAACCGGTAAAGTTAGGCAGTAGAATACTATGTTAGCATTAAAAAGGTATATAGTATATTAATATATCATTTGTCATAAGATGTTTAAGCAAAAGTCAGTTAAAGAACTGTACATTTATTATTATCACATCCCACTGACTTTGAGGATGTAAAAGCATTGAGAAAAATCTAGAAGTACCAAAGTGTTGGACTGAGAGATGATTTTTTGGGGGGGAGTCAGGGGGGAGGTCTTTGCCATAGGGCATGAGCACTCGCCAGAAAGACGGAGAGAGAGAGACAAAGCAAGAAATCACCCTCCAGGGGAGATGGCCACGCCATAGTCCCTTCTCCTGCATTCTCCCTTCGGGATCTTGGGCACGCACGCACATGCACCCAGCATGAGTTTAAGCCACCGGGCCCGGGACTCAACCATGATTGACTACATGGGAGTCCAGCGATATAGCCATTACATCATCTGCTGGTCCTGAGATGATTTTTTTAAAGTAATTTTTATTTTTAATATTATCCGTTTCTCAAGCGCTCTTTAATAGAGCTAACACTTTTTACCTCAGTAGTTATTGCCATTCTTGGCCATATTACAGTTTTAACTTATATTTTTTGTCTACCACTACTCCCCCTAGGAAAAAAGTTTTCTAAGAAAGAGAACATCTTAGTTTCTTATTGTGTTGCCAACAGGTTTACGCTAGATTGGTTGAATTATAAAGAAATAAAATTCCATCAATCTATAATTCTGGTGGCTGAAAGATGCAAAGGCATTTTGTATATATGTGACTTCTCTCTGCCATTTGGGCCTCATTCTCTCTGCTTATAAATTCCATCAGAACTCAGTCATGGAGGTCCTTCCCTAAGACCCAAAGAGAGGACACCGTTAAGGAATTAAATTGTCACTTAATGGGAATCAGCAGATGGCATAACAGTTATGTCAATGGACTGTCATATGGCCAACCACAGTTCGAGTCTCAGACCTGGTGACTTGAAAATCATAACAAGCACATGCGTGTGCATGCCTCAGATGCAGGAGGAGAATGGAAGAGAAAGGATTGGGGTGTGGCTGTCCACACCCCCCTGGGGGTTTCTCCCTTTCCCTCTCATTGTGTCTTTCTTTCTCTCCAGTGATTGCACATGCCCTAAGGCAAAAAACTCTTTAAACAAACAAACAAACAAATAATAAGTAAATTCTCAGCACCTTTAAAGTACAACCAGTACCATTAAGTCCCAGCAAATGAATTTCTGGGGGACATCCTATAATTGCCCACGAAGATCAGATGGTAAAACATGAAACCTTGGGTGACATATCATTCTCTAAGCCATAACAGGGACTTTGTTCTGTTCATTGCTGTATTGCAGAGGCCTGGGAAAGTCTTGAATAAGTAAATAGATGTGTTGAATAAGTAAGTAGATGTATTATAAGAAATAATTATTATGAATAAAATTTTGAAAAATGTCCCTAAAAAATGATGCATAGAAGATGAAGGCTACATTTTATAGCATGTAATTTTAATACTGGAAGGAACTTGTAGTATATAATTAAAGAATTTTAATGAGTTTTCCCTCCCTTATTTTTCAAGGTTTCTAAATATTCTTTACAGAAGAAAGTGAGTGAAATGGTAAGGAAATTACAAAATATACATTTTCCCTACTTGGATTAATATGTAAGGTGCATAGTATTTTTGTGAATTATAAATGTGACATTTATAGTAAAAATAAAAAGAAATAGTTGAAATTAGCTATTGCTGTTCCTTGGTTAACAATTTCAAGTATAACTAATAAATTGTTTTATAAATTTATGTCCAGATTACATAGAACATATATATTATTATGAAATAATTTTTACATAGTTCTCAAAGTATTGGTAGAGGTTTTATATTAAAAACAAACAACAAAACTCTAAAATCTTATTTAATGATATCTTTTATAGATAGTACACAAACTTGAGGTTACTAATTATAGCGTAATAATTGAAATATACACAGCGGCATTTGGGGTATGGCTTGCATCCTTTATTCTTTACACTTGGGATACGGTCCACATCCTTTACCGCTTGACAAGTGCGGATTCGTTGTTGCTTTCCTCTTTTGTCGTATATTTAAACATTTATATTTTCCTGTTACAGCTTAACATTTTATGGAGTATTTGATATGCTCTCTTTCTAGCTATAATATTTAAAAAGATATACCCCCCTGTGTTTCTGATTGAGCAAAATTCTGTATCCACTTAAATCTTCAGAGGGCTTCTTGGGTGGGTTCATGCTACCATTCTTTGGAGCAGACTGCAAAACAAATGAAACTAATTTTGGAGAAAGACTTATATAGTATATATAAGAGACAAAATGAGAGACCATTCCTATGATATTATTATGTACAAAAAGTATTTTGCTTTTTTGACATTGTTTTGGTGTATTAAAAAGTAGAGCCCCAGAAAGATTGCTAGGCTCGACTGAATAAAAGATGTGCAAATTCTATTGCTGTTCAACTGGAAAGAATAAAGATAATATTGGCAGACTATTTTAAACTGTAATTTTAATTAAGAAGCTGAAAAACTAGATTCTGGTGTAGCTTTAAGTACCATGACATTTGTATTGAAAGTCATCTTCAACGCAACAGTGGTTTTACACAAAATACAGTGAAATTGAATAATGTGCTCTTTGACCTGGGAGATAAGGCTACAAGTTAAAGAGCAAAGGCAACATAAAATGAGTTTTGTTTTATTCCACTTTAAAATTTCATCAAATAGATACTTGCAATCTTAAAACAACAGCAACAACAAAAAAAAAAACCTGGAAGCATGCAGTATACTTATTTTTGATTTGGACCACTTTGGAGCTTCCTGTTACTGTTAATTACAACCTCTTAGCCTACTTAAATGATGTTTGAATCATAGTCATAATTTTTTCTGGCAGTTCGAAGCATCACGTCACTTTCATCACAATAACTCTATATTGCTTACGAACACTTACTCTTCTGTACTCATTCTGGCAGAAGGTTTGTATTTTTGATTTAAAAGTTAAAAATATTTTTCCTAAATATTTGCACATATTACATTTTTCCATTCTTCTTCTATTATTTTTATATAACTCAAATGATCTTTACTTTATTAAAAATTGTATTTTGAATAAAGTACATAAAGACATTTATTAATTCAGTTACTCTTATTTTATTCAAAGCTGTAAATTCTTTTATATTATTTGGCTGTATGGGCAAGCCAGGAAACAAGATTACTACTGTCCAAGTAGGATTTTGGGAAGTAATGGATAAAGTTGAGTGTCCTAAAGGAAATTAAAAAAAAAATAGCATTGGGACCAGCAGATGGCATAATGGTTATGTCTCTGGACTCCCACATAATTGACTGAGTGAGGTTGAGTCCCAGACCCGACGGCTTAAAACTCACGCCGGGTGGATGTATGTGCATGCCCAAAATCCCAAGGAGAATGAGGAGAAGGGATTGTGCTGTGGCCATCCCCCTTGGGGGTGTGTGTGTGTGATTTCTTGCTTTCTGTCTGTCTCTCCAGCGAGCACAAGTACCCCATAGCAAAACTCAAAAAAAAAAAAAAAAAAAAAGCATCAAGAAATTTTTCAACAGGTAAGCTCTTAACTGCTAGTAAATTTTTGTCTTGTAGGAATTCAATAAGCTGATTTTTTTTTGTAGAGGTGGTGTGATAGGCCCCCAGATACATGAACACAATCATGAATGAGAGATTCATCTATCTCTAAAACCACTCAAATCCTCCTGGAAGAAAAGTATAACTAATGAAAGAATGAAACAAAACATGTTAGAAACTTTAGGGGGGCAGCAGGTGGCATAGTGGTTAAGGTGCCGGACTTCTGCATGTCTGACTGCAGTTGGAGTCCTGGAACTGGTAGCTCGAAACTCATGGCAGGTGCATGTGTGTACATGCCCAGCACATGCGCATGCATACCCAGAGTCCCAAGAGAAGGGAGGAGAAGGGGTTGCTGTGTGGCCATCCTCCCGGGGTGATTTCTCACTTTCTATCTCTGTCTGTCTGGCAAGTGCACACGTCCTATAGCAAAAATCTCTTTAAAGAGAGAGAGAGAGAGAGAGAGAGAGAGAGAACCTTTAGAACATTAAATAAACCATCATTATGATTTGGTCATCAATGAACATTTTTCTTATTGGGTTTGCTGGCTTCAGTGATTATGGTATAGATGACCATATTATATAACAGAGTAGCTAATACAACTTGATGAAAGGAGTAAAAACTTATCCAAAGATTTTAAAGTCATATTACTTTCTTTAAAAGAAAATACTTGATTTAAGGTTTTTATTTTTTTATTCTATATTAAAACAAACTTTCATTATTGAAGATTTTGACATGGTTGGGAATAACCATATATTTTATTTCAGAGTAGGATATTTCTAGACTGGAGACTTTTTAGAAATAACTTCATAGTTATAAATGTCATGTATATCTATACATAAATGCATTAGCAGTACAACTACAGATTTTTTTCCTTCCTTTTTTTTTTTTAATTACCAGAAGATGTGTCTACTAACTAGAAAAACAGAGAGAGAGAGAGAGAGAGAGAATGAGAAGAGGAGAGAAAGTACTCTGCAATAAGTCATAGTCAGGCTTCAATTCCTTCTTCATTTCTTCATCCTGTCAGGATTTTGGGCACACACATACATAAGCCCAGCTGGTTTTATCAAGCTGTGAGGCTGAGATTTGAACTGCAGTCGGCCATGTGGGCTCTGGCTCCCTTAACCACCAGGCCACGGAACTGACCCATAACTACCTATTTTTGAAATACTGATTTGTTGGCAAAGTCAAACAGCATATCTTGTATTTGTATGGATGGCTGTGTTGTGTCATTGAGTTTATAGGTGACAGTGCTGTGTCACTGAGTCTGCGAAAGTGAAGGTATGCGAGCCCTTTATCTCATTATCAAAGCTGAGTGAGGACAACCCATCAGGTTCACGTGGGCATACATCGGCAAATGTGCTACAGGGGCCCACGGGATTTGGAAATCTCAGTAGTTTCTTATCATGCCCGTTGAATAGGCTAATGTGTATGAGAACCAGAATTATGTCCTGCTAGCACACGAAGCTGCATTTCTGTTTAACTTTGGCCTCAAAGGACGCTGGGATATATCATATCACAATTCACTCCAGTTACATACAGCTCTGTGCGTAGGGACACCCATGAGTTCACACAGACTTTTTTCAAATGCCTTGTTGACCTTTGTAGGCATTGACTGCCTATTTTGTTTACCACTTTTAAAAGGTTACAGAAGCTTTTGTGGGATTGTGTATTAATATGGAGTAGGATGTGTTCTTGTAAAGGCTACATAAATATTGATTTGAATTTAAACATTTCTTGAACTGAAGAAATGCCATTAGACCAATTTTTCAGTGAAATCTTATTAGGTTCCTACACATATGCTGAGAGCTAATGTAATTCTTTAGATCAGGAATTAAACGGTATGTTAGAGGAAAAGAATATGGTTCATTACTGTTCATTATTTAGTTATTAATAATAGTAACTACGCAGGCATAAGAGCTCCAGGGCTAAGTACATTTGCCAACTTGTTTGCATTCTGTGACATAACTAATTCAGATAACTAAGTGGTAAATTTGAAAAACCTGCAGAATTGAATGAGAAACTTTCAACTGATCTATCGTAATTATTACCTATGATATTATCACTTGGCTTAATATCACTAAAAAGTAACTTTTAAACAAAGTTGACTGCCATCAGCCATGCCAAGATAATTTAGTTAGATACAACTTTAATTGTAATGTGTGTTCTTTATTAATATTGGAGAAGGCTATTCTTAGTCTCTAATAACTTAACGCTAATTAAAACAATTGAAAACACTTTTTTTTTTGGAGGTGGTTTTTTTTTTTTTTTTTTTTTTTTTTTTTGCTATAGGGCACGTACGCTCGCCAGACAGACAGAGAGAGACATAGAGACAGAAAGCGAGAAATCACCCCCCAGAGGGGATGGTCACACTGCAATCCCTTCTCCTCCATTCTCCTCTCGGGATCTTGGGCACACCCGCACACGCGCCCGGCGTGAGTTTTAAGCCACCGGGTCCGGGACGTGAACCGCGGTCGACTACGTGGAAGTCCAGCGACATAGCCATTATGCTAACTGCTGGTTCCCAGACAATTGAAAACACTTTTGAAGTAGACTAGCTTGAGCTTCAGCAGTACTGCAGTCATTCTGAAATTAAGGAAGGCCTCTGAAGAGAAGAGTGTAAGTGCTGAGTCATAGGGAGATCTGTTTAAATAATAGTCAGATAAGAAACCAGAAATGGGTATTCAAAGAAAAGCAGGAATCAGAATAGTCACTCAGAGCAGAGCGATTGACTGATCATAGTGAGGAATGATGTGCATGCTGTGTCTTGTATCTACAAATGCTGCGCACATGCTGAACTTTTTGGAGACGATTCAGTGGTGCTTGTTGACTGTCTCCTGGTCACTTGGACGCAGAAACAAACTCCCTTCTCCAGCCTCTGCCTCTCATTTCATTGCCCTCAAGTAGAAGCAGCTGGAGTTAGTTTGCCCATTATACTTTTATCAGTTAAATAGCAATAACAATCATTATATTGTGATTATTATGTGGCAGACTGTTCTTGGTGTCACATATACTAACTTATTTTATCCTCACAGCAGCCCTTTGAGGGAAATTCTGTTATCATTTCATTGTAACAAATAGGGTAGATAATTTGTCCAGGGTCACTAAGCCACAGAGATGAGATGTAAGCGCAGGTGGCCTTACTCGCGGCCACTGTGGTCTACTGCCTGTACTTAGGTATTAGGCAGGACAGGGTGGCTCTGCGGGATGTATGAGAAGGAGGTCTGTGGCGGTGTTCCCAGTTAGCTGCAGAGTGAGTAGGGACCAGAGTAGTTCTAGAGTTTGTTAAGGAGGGTACAAGGACCCATGAGGTCTAGACTTAGTCTACTATGCTGCTCTTCATTCTAGGGGGATATTCTCCTTGACATTCCAGTTTCTAATGCAGTGAGAAGGTGCTATATTTGTAGGGACCAGCAGTTAGCGTAATGGCTATCTTGCTGGACTCCCATGTAGTCGACTGTGGTTTGAGTCCCGGACTTGGTGGCTTAAAACTCAGGCCAGGCATGTGTGGGTGCGTGGGATTCCCAAGAGGAGAATGGAGGGAGAAGGGATTGCAGTGTGGCCATCCCCCCTGGGAGATGATTTTTCGCTTTATGTCTCTCTCTTTCTGTCTGGCGAGCACACGTGCCCTATAGCAAAAACCTCTCTGGAAAAAAAAAAAAAAAAAGAATGTGCTGCATTTGTTAAAATTTACCATAGAAAAATAACCTGAGTGGCGGAACTTTCCAGAACGCTCGGTGAGGAGCTGAGGAGCGGCGGCTGCCCGAGCTGCACACAGCTACGCGCACCTTCCCGCTCCCCCACGCCGGCCTCAGCCCGCTCACGGGCTGTAGAAAATGGTGAAAGAAATGACTTACTATGATGTTTTCGGGGGGGTCAAATCCAATGCTACCCAGGAAGAGTTGAAGAAGGTTTACAGGAAACTGGCCTTGAAGTACCACCCTGATAAGAATCCAAATGAAGGCGAGAAGTTTAAACAGATTTCTCAAGCTTATGAAGTTCTCTCTGATGCGAAGAAAAGGGAATTATATGACAAAGGAGGAGAGCAGGCAATTAAAGAGAGTGGAGCAGGTGGTGGTTTTGGCTTCCCAATGGACATCTTTGATATGTTTGTTGGAGGAGGAGGAAGGATGTAGAGAGAAAGAGGTAAAAACGTTGTATATCAGTTGTCAGTAACCTTAGAAGATTTATATAATGGTACAACAAGAAAACCGGCCCTGAAAAAGAATGTGATTTGTGACAAATGTGAAGGCCGAGGTGGTAAGAAAGGAACAGTAGAGTGTTGTCCCAATTGCCGAGGTCTGTATGCATGGAGTGCTAAGGCCATGGAGAGTGGATCAGTCCTAAAGATATATATAAAAGTTGCAATGGAAGGAAAAAGATTCTAGAAGTTCATATTGACAAAGGCATGAATGATGGCCAGAAGATAACATTCCATGGTGAAGGAGACCAAGAACCAGGACTGGAGCCAGGAGATATTATCATTGTACTAGATCAGAAAGATCATGCTGTTTT
>NW_006159476.1:643817-650057 GCF_000334495.1 Tupaia belangeri chinensis | reverse complement strand
TTTGTTAGGCCATTCCTTGTAATTGATTTCAGCTATGTACATGGATGAGCTTAGACTGAAATGCTAGATATATGTATTGACTTCAGTGTATGATCCCTCATTGTCAAGCTATGAAATTAAAATCCTGTATATAACTGGTAATCAGAAGGAGAAAAAAATTTGTAGGAAAGTGTGTGATGGTCTGTATAGTTATTTGTACTAAGTGAGACTCATTGTGATGTCTCTGCGTCTATTCTATTGCCTCAACTTGAAAATGGATGGCATAATATAATTTAGCCTGTGGCATCAGTGATAGAAATGATACCTTTCTAAAGGGGTTTATCATAATGTGCTGCTTCTTGAGGGCTTACACCTCTAGAACTGCATTCCCTTCTGTTGTGCCATCTTTTTTTTTTTAGTATACATATATAAAAATATATATATGTATGTATATGTGACCAGTCCTGGTTACTCCCAACTCCCCCACTCCCCTTCTCTTTGGACCATGAAAAGCCCCCAAGTAGTGACTTCTGGAGCTGGGTAACTTACAAAGTGAAACAACCTTTACATGGAGAAGTAATTTGCATGTGTGGTATAGAAAGGTGTTATTAGGTATTACAGTTTTACTTTAAACCATTTAACTTATGCTCCAAAGTAACTGTAATTTGATGTTGGTAGGATAGCAGATCATGATGAATAGCTTTAATTGTATGTTATAAGGTCATATGTTCACATGCTTAAATCTGGATTAACAAAATTTAAGCAATTCTTGAAATATATGAATGTCTCCTTAATATACTGATTACAAAGCAAAAAAAAAAAAAAAACACGCAAAAAAAAGAAAAATAACCTGAGTTTTTTTTTTTTAAGAGTTGTTTACCACAAATATATGTTTATATGTTAAATGTGTGTGTTTTATGTATAACATTTAAAACTTCTCTTTAAAATAGGAACAAAAGGTCCAGTTACATCTTCTGGCCAAAGAAGATTATCATAAGCAACTGAATGAAATTGAGAAATACTATGCTACAGTAACAGGTCAATTTGGAGTGGTAAAAGAAAATCATGAAAAGTTAGAACAAAATGGTAGGTGCTATCTAATTTAAACTTACATGTTCAGTAGGGAATGTTTAAATAGACTTATGCATAAATTGAACTTGTCTGATACTGGTAATAGTAAATGAAAATTTAATAAATGTTATTTAAATTGAATAATAATTATATAAATTGCAGTGGAATTATTTTCCCTATCCATGGTGGTGATATCTTCTTTGATGTATTCACTGAACATAATATTTTCTTAAGTGCCTTTCATATTTGCAGTACAGGAAGCAATACAACTAAACAAAAGACTTTCAGCTTTGAATAAGAAACAAGAATCTGAAATAAGCAGTTTAAAGAAGGTATGATTAATACAGTTTTATAATATTAAGTAAAAGTTATAGTTTTAAATAATTAGTCTTACAGAATATTACTGGAAAACAGTTGGATAGTTTTATTTATTTATTTATTTTTGGTAAAAGGACAAATACTTTTTTTAGAATTATTTAATTTTACTTATTTATTATTATTCAGTTTGGCTAGAGAGTGACAGAGAGAGAGGAGAGACTGACAAAGCAAGCTGGCAGGTCCAGGACTCAAACTGCAGTCAGCCACGTGGAGTCCAGTGCCTTAACCACCACGCCATCTGCCAGCCCCACAAATAAAATGTTTTAAATACAGATTATGATTCCAGTAAATGCAGTGAGTGAATTTGTTCTAGTCTATTCTTGGACGTGTGACAGTGGCTTTATGGTGACATAATAGCAGCACTTACTGGATGTGAGCCTCATTAGTACCACTCATTCACTCATTCATTCAGGGTGTGGTGAGTGGCTCTTCTGTGCCAGGTACTATGTGGCACTAAGGCTACAGCTGTGAAGGAAATGGAGTATGTTCCTGCTTTTATGAAGTTTCAGCCCAGTGTGGGGGGCTGGCCATAAAACAAATGCAAATATGCTGGCCAAATCACTTAAAATGGTTGTAAGTGATCTGAAGAAAAAGTAAAGGATGCAGTGCTAGTATAATAGGAGAGTTCATTAGATTGGTGATAAGAGGACGAAGAGGGAAGAAGATGCTGTTTCAGACAAGGGGAACAGCATGGTAAAAGTCTTGAGGAGCTGGGAAAGTCTGGTATGGTTGGAGCATCCTGAATGGAGGGGATGCACTGAACACTCACAGGTTGGGTACTGAGCTCCAGTATCCCCTTTTCTCCTTCCTAAACTTACCTGGGTTTTCTATTTTGATGCCTCCATGTTTAGAGCCGAGCATTAAGTTGGAGGAACCAGAACCACGTTTCTTTCCTCTTCCTACAGTCATTTGGAAATAAACAAGTAATTGGCTTTAAACCAGGAAGAATATAATTCCCATTGTGGCTGGTAGCCATCCAATGCCAGTGAGAAAAGTGAACAAAGATGAATCTGAGAATGTGGATGCAAAACTGATGTGACATAAAGAAACCTGTTCTTTTAATGACATTGTTGAGTTCCTTGATCAACTGACCCTGCTTTGTGTACTACCTCTAGACTCTCTGGTTATATGAACCAAGAGTCCACTATTATTTAGGCCATTTTTCTGGGGGTGGGGGGAGGTTTTTGCAATGGGGTGCATGCGCTCGCCAGAAAGACAGAGACAGAGAAACAGAAAGTGAGAAATCAACCCCCGGGGGCGATGGCCATGCTGCGATCCCTTCTCCTCCATTTTCCTCTCGAGATCTTGGTCACACACGCACATGCGCCCGGTGTGTGTTTAAGTCACCCGGTCTGGGACTTGAACTGTGATCGACTACATTGGGAGTCCAGTGACATAGCCATTTGCCAATTGCTGATCCCTGTTTAGGCCATTTTACTTATGGTCATTTCAGTTTTCCATAATTTGCATATGAGAATATCCCAACTTATACAAAAGGAATGTTGGTCTGAGGAGAGAAGTAGTTACGGCCTTATGCTTTCTACAGATAATGACTTCTTATTTTCTTCCCCACTCTCTTCAAAGCCCCATCTCAAATAATGCCACTTCAAATCACCAAAAGAATTCAATACCTACCCTTACTGGCACCCAGTAAGTTTTGCAACAGCATTTACTGTTTAAATGGATGTGATTTGTAGTTATTTAATTTACCTGGTGTGTAGAATATCTTCCATTTGTCCCTCCGGATCTAGATTTATCCCTGGCAGGCTTACCTATATGGATTGGATCAGTTGGCTTCCATATCTTCTGGCTTCCTCAGGAGCTGGCCAGTGGAATCTTAGCAGGGGATAGGAGGAAGGAAACAGTGTGGATCAATGTGTTTATTTCCCCTGTTCCCACCCTGTGAAGTCATTCAGTCCAGCCCTGTCCCTCACTAGATCACCACTTCTCTCAAATTGGCCTGAGCTATGTGATCGTCTCTCTGTTTCGATGTACTCTCTTCCTGACCTCTTGGGTTTAGGGATAGTGACAGCCTGTCTCTGATAGCCCAGTGGTCCTTGAAGCTTGAACCATCCCTTGGGGGTCTTTTAGAGTCTGTCTACAGCTTTGCAAATAAACCGTCTTCAAATTATCCTAATTTATGAGTGCCATGTGTTTCCTGCTGGGGTTCTGATGATATACTTGGTTAGCTTAAATGTAACATTAGTGAGGCCAAAGTGCCGAGTTCAGTTTCTGTATCGGCCTCCTGATTTAGTACAGTGTTCTGGTTCACGGTCAAAGATTGTACCTCCAAACCTCTCCTAACCATTTTTCAAAAATGCATTTTAGACTCAAGGGATACATTAATGTGAACGATGGTATTTAGATACATCGTTAATATTGAGGGAAAAAACAACTTCTAACTTGGGTCCATGTCATCATTTTGACTCTAAAGGATTCTGCTCTTAAAAGGAAAAATCAGGGCCAGCAGGTGGCATGGGGTTAAGGTGCTGGACTCCCCTGTGGTTGACTGCAGTTCGAGTTCCAGACCTGGCAGCTTGAAAAATCACACTGGGCATATGTGCGTGCGTGCCCAAAATCCCAGGAGGAGAATGGAGGAGAAGGGATTGCAGCATGACCATTCCCCTGGGAGATGATTTCTCACTTTCCTTTTCATTGTCTCTGTCTTTCTTTGGTGAGTGTATGTGCCCTTTGAAGGAAGGAAGGAAAGAAAGAAAGATAGATTAAAAAAAAGGAAAAACCAACCAACCCAAACTTCCCAAGCATTTATATATATATTTTTTACATATATTCTGTCTTATTTTATTGAACTAATGAACTTTTTAGAGTAGTTTTTTGGTTTACAGTAAAACTGAAGGGAAAGCACAGATTTCCCATATACCTCTGTATCCGCACACACCCTCTCCCCCCATTACATCCTTATCCGCATTTAGTGTTGTCATTGCGTTGGATTTTGGTCATTCTGATTGGTGCGTAATGGCATCTTACAGTTTTGATTTGTAGTTCTCTAATGACATGATGATGAGCAATCTTTCCACATGCTTATTTCCATCTGTATATCTTCTCTGATGAGGTGGCTGTTCAGGTCTTTGGCTCATTTTTTAATCAGCTCATTTGTTTTCTTATTGTCAGATTTTATAAATTCTTGGTGTATTTGGAAAATAAGCCTTTATTAGATGAATATTTGTTTTGTGAATATTTTCTCCTAGTCTGCAGTTTGTATTTTCATTCTTTTGAATGCATTTCATTTCCAGTGAAATTACAGTTTTTTTTTTTTTTTTAAGAGCTTTTTGTTTAGGGTACGTGCTCTCTCCAGAGAGAGAGGGAGACAGAAAGTGAGAAATCACCTCCAGAGGATAGCCACACTGCAGTCTCTGCTCTATTCTACTCTTGGGATCTCAGGTGCACATGCACATGCGCCCAGCATGAATTTCAAGCCACTGGATCTGAGACTCAAAGGACAGTTGACTATATGGGAGTCCAGCAATGTGACCATTACACCGTCTGCTGGTCCATCCCATTGCATTGTTTTCGATCTCTGGCATTTCTTTTATTTTTTTCTTAGAATTTCCATCTCTTTGTTTATATTATCTATCTGTTTTGCATGTTATCTTCTTTTTCTGTGAAAGCCCTTGGCATATTAATTGTAGTTTATAAAAATTCCTGTTCTTGTAATATGGAGGTTCCTCAAAGATCTACAAATAGAACTACCATTTGATCCAGCAATCCCACTTCTGGGTATTTACCCAAAAGATAGGAGAACGCTCAGTCAGAAAAGTGCTTGCACATCAATGTTTATTGCAGCATTATTCACAGTTGCCAAGACATGGAACCAACCTAAATGTCCACAAACTGATGAATGGATTGGAAAAGTGTGGTATATATACTCTTTGGAATACTGCTCAGCCATAAAAAATAACAAGACCCTGGCATTTGATAGAAAGTGGTCAGATATGCCTCCATATCAGATATCTCCATATCCACTCTATTGCTGAGTGAAGTAAGCCAGGCTATGAAAGAAAGATATTGTATGTATCCACTCAGTATATACCGACTATCCGCACTCTATGGTAGAGAGCGAAAAATTGGAGGACATAAAAGCAGTGAAGGAACTTAACGAGAATAGGACAGTGTGGAACGGGGGAGGTGAAGAGAAGAGGATAGAGAAAGATAGCAAGTGAACAATAGAGAGGCAGGACGTTAGTGAGAAACAGATATGGCTTATTACCTGTTGATGATGACATGTATAGTATTCTCAACTGGATTGGTCTGAGAAGTACTTCATGATGGGCAAAGTCTTTTTACAAGCAAAATGAGAAATAGCGATTGACTTTTAAGAAAAATAATTAGAATAATAATTATAATGATTGGGGAAAACAGAAAAGATATTGAATGTTGAAGCAGGGAGATTAATGTCTCTGTATTGACTGACATGCATGGCATTCCCTTTTGAAAAAGCATTGTAATACACTGTAAAGTTATATGTAATCCAATGTAATATAAAGAAAATTATGATGATAATAAAAAAGATTTCCTGTTCTTGTAATTCCAACATTCCTACTATATCTGACTCTAGTTCTTTAATCTTGTTTCGTCTATTCAACTGCATCTCTTCAGCTACTGCACTGCAGACTTCACAAGTGTTTCTCCATTCTTCTTCTCCCTCTTTGGTTGGACAGATGGCTGGAGGGAGCTAGAGTTGGGTATTTTTCTTCTTGCAGGTAGATGAGGTTTTGATATAAACCCTGGCAGGTTAGGCCCTGGTGAAACGGTTTCTCCTGAGGGCAGGCCTTACTAAAAAGAATGGAATGT
>NW_006159476.1:643081-643805 GCF_000334495.1 Tupaia belangeri chinensis | reverse complement strand
CCCTACCTATGCTAGACACACAGGGAGTGTTTTCCAGCACTCACTGTGAGAAACTGGTAGAACTCCTGGAGGTGAGACTCATGGAAGTGGAAGTGCGCCTCCACCTCAGCCCAGGCTCATGCCTTGTGACTGTGCCTCTGGGGTTGTAGCTGTCTGCCTTTCCTTGCTTAGCACCCATTAGTTGTCAGCTGCAATTAGTTTTTTTTTTTTTTAGATTAATCTATTTACATTTAATCACATCTTTACGGAGTACATTTCTTTTTCCAGCACAAATACTGTGCATGTCAATCAAGCCAAAGATATTACTTTATAACTTATCAGCAGATAGCTTCTTATTTTTTTGTCAATTAAGCATACTTTTACTTGTTTTTTTTTTCCTTCCCCTTTCCCTTCTCTCCCTTCCATACTAAACTTCTTTTCCACATTTTATTGATTCACAAAATACCTTAAACTAAACATATGGACAAAGCTAGAATCTAGTGACAAATGCACTGTAATTTTCTTCTGAAATATATTATTGATTCACAAAATTTCTTAACTACTTTCAGTAGAAAGTTCAGCTGGTATATAACGGTCCGTGACTACATGTCTGACTTTAGATGTGAAACTCTGAATAAAATGAATATACTATGAGGTAGCACCTAGCTGATGCTATATATATGTGTGTGTGTGTGTGTGTGTGTGTGTGTGTATATATATATATATACATCTTACTATGGCCATT
>NW_006159476.1:633124-642483 GCF_000334495.1 Tupaia belangeri chinensis | reverse complement strand
ATAGCTCTCCCTTGAGAACTTCTTGGAGATCTGGTCTGTTGTTGGTAAATTCTTTCAGGTTTTGTTTATCTGAGAATATTCTTGTCTTTTCTTCCCATATGAAGGATAATCTTGCTGGGTATAGTATTCTTGGTTGAAATTGCTTTTCCCTTAACACTTTGAATATATTTTCCCATTCTTTCCTCATTTGCATTCCCATGAGAGGCCTGCTTTCAGCCTGATGGGATATCCTTTGTAGGTGACTTGACATTTCTCTCTTGCCAATCTTAGTATCTTGTCTTTGTCTGTGGTTTTGGTCAATCTGGGCATATGTGTCTTGGAGAAGATCTTCTTGGGTTGATTCTATTTAGGTCCTTTGTATTTCTTGGGACTGGATCTTTGAGTGCCTCTCTAGGTTTGGAAAGTTTTCTTCCAGGATTTCATGGAATAGATTATCCAGGCCCTTATGAGTCTCTTCACCTTCTGGGATACCGATTATCTGGATGTTTGGACGTTTGATAATATCTAGTATTTCTTGTAGATTATTCTCTCTCTCTCTCTTTTTTTTTTTTGACAATTTTTTCAGTCTTCTTGGTGTATTTGTCTAGGCTAGCGATTCTGTCTTCTACATCTGAGATTCAATTTTCTGTATGCTCTAGTCTGCTTTTAATGCTTTCAAGGGAGATTTTGACTTCCTGTATTATAGCTGTCATCTCTAGCAGGTCCGTTTGATTCTTTTTTATAGTGTGTATTTCCTTTTTTAGATCTTGGAAGAATTTCCTCACTTCCTGAAACTCGTCACCTCCTTTCTCCTGCCTCTTCTGCAGTTCATTGTCTCTCTTCTCTTCCATCTCTGTTAGCTTTGTCACTATGAATATTCTATATTCTTTATTAGACATTTCTGTGAGTTTCATTGTACTGTCTGTGGATGAAGAAGAGTTATTCTTTTCCCTTGGAGGAGAGGTATTTTCTTGCTTTCCCATATTTCTTGTAACCCTGTGGTGATTTCTAGTCACCTGATGGATGGCGTGTTTCATACTAAGGTACTCTGTGCATGTGAGTGCACAATATATATAAAATATATAAAAAGGGCATAGCATAGCTCAATATAGAACCTTAGAACAGGTAATAATAATCATGTTTCTAACCCTTAAAAGTCTTATGTCAGGAGACCAGCAGTTGGCATAATGGCTATGTCGCTGGACTCCCATATAGTTGATGGCAGTTTGAGTCCCAGACCTGGTGGCTTAAACTCACACCGGGCATGTGTACGTGCGTGCTCAAGATCCCGAGAGGAGAATGGAGGAGAAGGGATTGCAGTGTGTCTATCCCCCACAGGGGGTGATTTCTCACTTTCTGTCTCTCTCTGTCTCTGTTTTTCTGGTGAGCCCATGTGCCCTATAGCAAAACCCCTCAAAAAAAAAAAAATCTATGTCAGACTGGCAGGTGGTGTGATAATTAAGGGTACTGGACTCCTGTATGGCCAACAGTGATTTGAGTCCTGGACCTGGTGATTTGCTTTCTCATTTTTTTTTTCTCTCTCTCTCTCTCACTTTCTCCCTCTCTCGTCAAATTTCAATAAATAAATAAGTAAATAAATAAATAAATAAGTTAAATAAAATAATTCTTGAAGAAAAGTCTTATGTCTATCCAGCAAACTACTTAAGTGGACAATTTATATGTAGAAAACATTTCTTTTTAGTTACAAGCTAAAATGTTACAGGTAGCTCTTTTATTTTTATTTTTTTTTCTTTTTAAGTTTCTATCATAGAGTGTATGTACTCATTGGAGAGAGACAGAGAGAGGGAAAGTGAGAAACCACCCCTCAGGAGGGATGACCACATTGCAATCAGTTCTTCTCCATTCTGCCTGGTGTAATCTTTCAAGTTGCCAGGTCTGGAGTCAAACCGTGGAGTTGCCCATGTGGGATCCAGTGCCTTAACCACCACACCACCTGCTGACTCCCAGATGATTCTTTTTAATATAAGAAGGAAAAGTATAATTAAAAACAATTGTTCGGAATCCCAAATTAGAATAGTTAAAAGGACTACTTTTTATCTATCTAAACTTCAAATGCAACTATGACTGACTTAATATTAACTCAGTATTTGTGAATAAGCACATTTTCAGTGATGTCTCTTTTGTTGCTTTATATTTTATTTAATTTTTTTAACCAAGGACTTAAGTAATGAAATAGAAGCTATATTAACTTGGTGATTTATTAAGCTATTCATGTGCCTTTACTCAGTTTCTGCACTATTATAAAAAGATGATGCCTCATAAATGTACTGTATTACATATTTTTCACATTAAATAAAAACAAGTCTTTTTATTATAATAGACCATTATATTTCTAACATAACAGTTTAAGACTCTGACCTGTAGGTGGAGACGAGGCTCATATAAATTCACGCAGACATACCCCACTGGCGGACATAAGTAACGGGTGAAGAGTGAGCCAGTGAAGCAGGGTTGCTCCTGCAGATCCTTGCTTCGTTTTCCTAGGCCAGGGCCAGGCCGCCACTTCCTCAGCGGACTGGTGTGTCATGCAGCAGTGTTTCATACCCAGAAAGCTGTACTGTCAGTGGCCAGTGCTGCCGATTGTTCTTGGAAAAGAAATGATACAGAAGTGTAAAGTGAGAGAATTTTATTACCTCTGAGACTTCGAAATCTGAATGTCCGAAATGGAGAGAATTCAAAAGTTATGTTAAAAGCCAATTTTAAATATTTTGGACAGTTAGTATATTAATTTATATATTTTAGGTAGCTTTGGTTTTGTAACTTTAGGAAAAGCCTTTTACTTTGAGGCTGCCTTTTTCACAGGCTGACCAAGTCTAGTAAATTGGTTATATCACTCATTTAGAACTTCTAATCATTTATTTTCCTAAAGATAATTTTAATTTTCTTTCATACTGTTCTATGATTTTGTCCAGAACAGTTAAGTTATTAGTTGGTGATAAGACGGAATTCCTTTTTTTTCCTGTGGAGCAAAGTTAAACAGACCAAACTTTGGTTGTTAGATAAAGCTAGGTATTACACTTCTGAACGGGCTCACCACTGTGGCAGCCATGAAGAATTCTCGATGCTATCTGTGAGCAGGTTCATAACCTCTGCGTTTGTCTAGGCAGACGTCAGGGCTCTCAGGGAGGGAGTGACATTAAACAGCCTGCCTCCTGCCAGACTAAGAGGGTGAAGGAAGAGAGGGCATAGTATTTACGACTCTAGGAACTGTAAGTTGTAATTTAATGAGATCAAAGCATGTGCTGTTTATGTGCTACACTAACAACATTGAATGAAATGCTTAGAAAAAGACAGTGTACTAGAAGTTCAGGATATTTAAAAGCTTATAAAATCAAAAGCATATTTTTCAGTGGGAAATCTTATAATGGTAGTCTCTGATTTTAATTTACTATGCTCATAAGATTAAATAATTACTGTGTGAGAGACGGGATGTAAGAAATGGTTAGTTTTTAGTTTTGTCAGCTTTATACTGGTTTTCCATCCCTGTCCTTCCCCTCCTGTCTCCCTGCTGTTTCATGACAATAATTGTGATAGGAGTTGGTGCATTTTAGGGCAGTGCCTATAAAACAGCAGTTACAACAGCTTCATGTTTTCAGTTGTTGAAAGATACAGAAGTTTGCTGCATTTGTAACCTTGAAGAAGAAAAAAGCTTTTAGAAAACAAGTCTTCCTTGGAGCCAGCAGGTGGAGTAGTAGTTAGGGTGCTAGACCTGGCGGCTTGAAACTCAAGCCAGGCATGTGTGCGTGCATTCCCAAAATCCTGAGAGGAGAATGGACTGTGGCGTGCTCATCCCCCTGGGGGGTGATTTCTCACCATCTGCCAGTATAAGGCCTATAACAAACTTCAAAAAAAAAAAAATTGAAAGCTGCATGAGAGGCACAGTCTCAGTTCCCTGGCCAACCTGACATGCACAGTGAGGTTGCATGTACTTGTAATCCTAGCTGGCCGGGAGACTGGGATAGGCAGATGGCAATGCAGCAAGGCCTTGTCACAAATGCCTGTCTCTGTTTCTCTGTCTGCCTCTGTCTCTCTCTTCACCTTCTGTCCATATCATAAAGGAAAAAAATGCCGATATGTCTGCATACAACCTGTGCACATCCTCCTATGTATTTGGAATCATCTCTCTAAGATTACTTATAAGGCTTACTCAGTGTAAATGCTATTGTAAGTAGTTGTTACACCACATTTTGAAGTTTTTTACTATTTTTTTAATTTTAAGTTTTAAAAAATGTCTTTGACCTGTGGTTATTTGCATCTGTGGCTGTGGAACCTGCAGATATGAAGGGCTGGCTGTCCTTAGGCCTACCACTCTTTGAGCAGCTTTGCAGTTGCCTGTGAACTGCTATGTCACCCACCAAACTGGCTGACATTTTATGGCTCTCACCAAGTATTTTTGTTGCCATTTATTTTTATCCTGAATAATGAAATATTTGATTATATCAAATTTTGCTTTATTTTTTATTTTATTTTTTAGAGAGTTTTGCTATAGGACATATGCAATCATTGGGGAGACAGACAGAGAGAGAGAGAGAGGGAGAGATATCACCCCCACAGGGACATGGTCATGCGCAATCCCTTCTCCAGTCTTCTCTTGGGACTTTGGACATGCATGCACACGTGCCGGGAGAGTTTTAAGCCACTGGGTCCAGGACTCGAACAGCAGTCAACTACGTGGGAGTCCAGCAACGTAATCATTAGGCCATATGCTGTTCCCTTAAATTCTATTTTATACAGTTCATTCAAATCTTTCTTCATATCATGTTCATTACTATTTTCTTATCATATTCATTACAAGTTTTAATTTCTCTTAGATATCTGAATTTATTGGGATGTTGGAAAAGTCTTGATGTATTTTTTCTATGCAAAAAACGTATCATGGTGTAGCTGGCAGGTGGTGTGGTGGATGAGGGTGCTGGATTCCCATATGGCCGACCGTGGTTTGAGTCTCAGACCTGGCAGCTTGCCTTCTTGCTTTCCTTTTCTCTCTCTGACTGGTCAAATTAAAAAATAATAACAACAAATGGAATTAATTAAATAAATAATTCTTTAAAGAAGAAAATAAAAATAAAAGTATCATGGCTTTTCTGACAACCCAATACTGAGGCGATGTGGGCTATTAAACTGAGAATGAATCGTGGTATCTTTTCTTGAGGAGCTGATAGTTTACAGAAAAGCTTGCTACTAGCTATGAGAGAATGAGTCTTAATCTTTAAATAAATTTTTAAAAGTTAGTTATGAATGTTGCTTATTACGACTCAGCATGCCTTATTTCCATGTAGGCGAAGTCTTCCGTGCTGCAGCCATAGAGGCCAGAATCCACTGCAGTCAGCTTAGCACTAGTGGTGGTAACAGGGCCTAGCACAGGGATGCTCAAAGGACACTTGTCACAGGGATTATCACTACACGCCACAGACTTAAGTTTATTATCTTCGTTTCAAAGATGAGGACCTTGAGGCAGAATTATGCTTGAAGTTGTACACCAAGGGAAACAGGGCAAAGATTGGAACCAGGCGAATTGGGCTCCAGAACCTTAAGCACTCCACTAACAGCAGCAGCAGAAGCAACTCATCGATGTCGCATCTTGGCACCTGCATTCGCCATTAGAAACTATGCATTTGTTCAGCAAGGCCGTGGTCGACTGCTCGTGCTCCTGAGCTCATGGCCGCTCCTGTGCCTCAAGTGCAAAGCTATGGACTAGCGTATTTTCTCCCAGAACTCACTGTTACACGTGATTTCTTTTGGTCTCCTTCATTCAGCCCTCCACTTTCTCCAACCAGAAGACCCTTTTCTCTCGGCTGTGCCATCACATGGCAAGATCTCCTACCTCTGGTCCTTCAGTAGGACTCATTTGCCTAGTGCATCAGTCTGTCCCTGCCTGCACAGGGTCTTCTGAATTACTCTGTTTATAGAAATGCATCGCTTTGCCTTTTCTTTAAAACTAAATCTTTGGGACTAGCAGCTGGCATAATGGTTACATTGCTGGACTCCCACGTGGTTGACAGCAGTCCAAGTCCTGGAACTGGCAGCTTTAACTAGTGCTGGGCGCGTGCATGCCCACAATCCCAAGAGGAGAATGAGGAAGGGTTTGTGGTGTGGCCATCCTCCCTTTGGGGAGGTGATTTCTTGCTTTCTGTCTCTCCATCTCTGGCGAGTGCATGCAAAAATCTCTAAGAAAAAAACCCAAAACCTGAACCTTCAGTTGTGGTCATCTCAAGGAGGTTCATGACATAAGAACTTGCCTAACTCTGTGCTCCCTGTTACATTAGAGTACACTGTGCCTGTGTGATTTGGCCATGTGGGATCCAACACTTGAACCATCTGCCTCCAGCTGGTCCTAGTCAGGATTCTTTTTTTTTTTTTAAAGGTTTTTGTCAGGGCAAATGTGCTCACTGGAGAGAGACAGAGAGACAGTGAGAGGGAAATTGAGAAATCACCCCCTAGGGAGAATAGCCACACCACAGTCCCATCCCTTCCATGACCCTCCTGGGACTTGGGGCATGCACACACACATACCTGCCATGATTTTCAAGCCACCAGGTCTAGGACTTGAACTGTGATCAGCCATGTGAGAGTCCAGTGCCTTAATTACTACACCACCTGCTGGCCTCCCTAGTCTGGATTCTTAATTGCAAAGCCGATTTAATTCAACAAAGGAACATATGGAATGAATGTTGGTTCACCTCAGATGTGAAAAATGGTTGGAAACAGTGAGGCTATTCAGTGTCCCAGGTCGCAGCAGAGTCAGCTTCCAGTGCCAAGCACTCACTGCCTGTGACTGTGGCGAAAGCTGCTGCTCTTACAGTGGAATCTCCTGTCCATGGTTGCTGCAGGTCACCAGCACTTCTCTGCTGTCTGCCTCAGCTGGGGCTACAGTAGTCTTTGTTGTTCGTGGCACCATGCAGTATCCAAGGCAGCTGCAGCTGAGGAGCCAGTCCTGGCCTCGCACTCAGGAATGGCTATGTCACGTTTCAGTTTCTCTGGTGGCCAGTGGGCTCTGATACTCTAGAGTTCTTCTAGAATGCAGGATTCAGATGCTCTGTAGTCAGGACTGTGAAATCAGATCCTTGCGCATTTAATGCGGTCAGCGTACACAGAACAGCAGCGGTCAAGACAGCAGTTTGGTGGACAGCTCAGGATTTTAATGTATTTGGTTGTATCTGCTGAACTCTAAGGACGTGCGACTTCATACATGAAGATTGCTTCTACTCCTTTAATCCCACCTTCCACAACATGGCTAGAGTATTTTTTCTACATTATATTACTTATTTTTCCCTGAAAAATGCTTCACTCTTTCTCGTTCCTGTGTCTGAGCATGTGGAACCGTAAATTTCCTGTGGTGCTCACCCTGCTCTGTCCTTTTTGCAAGTTTACCTCTGAGGACTCATTTCAGGTGTCACCTTCCACGTGGCACTTTCTGGAAGCTTTTACCAGATTTCTTTAGATTTCTTATATGTTAATATAGCACTTACCACATTTTATTGTAATTATTACATAAATTTTTCTGACTAGATCTAATGAACTTAGGAATCAAGAATTTTTTATTATCTTTTTTTTATCTCACAAGATGGTTTGTTGATTAGATAACGGAAAATACCATACTTCCGATTGGTTAGTTAATTTAATTTATATACTGTGTTTAAGCTCCAAGGTCATCTATTCTATCCCTGTGCTAGGCTCTGCCTAGCCTGTAGTCACAGACTTCATTCCCACTCTGGCTAATTTTGTGAGGGAACTAGGGAAAACAGACCTTGATGGACCATGTTTGATATATGAACTACAGCAAATGATAGTGAAAGGTTTAAAGGTGGACTTTGCCACTGTCAGAAAAATACCTGCTTTGATGAAATATTTATACTAAATTTTCTGCTTTATGTATTTCTTATGTTAAGGAACTAAAAAGGGTAGCCTCAGACTTGATGAAGTCCAAGGTCACATGTCAATACATGATGGGAGAAGAAAGCATCAGTCTAACAATTAAGGAACAAAAATTTCAAGAACTTCAAGAAAGACTCAATATGGTATTTGATTAAATCTACTTTTAAAGACTTTAGGGTGATAAAATTTGGCTATACCCACCTTCCTTTTTTTAATAATTATTTTTTAATTTATTTAATTAATCTATTATTCTTCAATTTGACCAGAGAGAGACACACAGAGAGAAAGAGACAGGCAGAGAGAGGGAGAATGAGAAAGCAAGCCTCCAGGTCCAGGACTCGAACTATAGTCAGCCATTTAGAAATCTAGCACCTTAACCACCATGCCATTTGCTGGCCTTCCTGCTCCCCCTTTTTAAAAAATTGCCAGAGGATGTGTGCCCTGGCCAAAACCAGACATAAAAACAGAGGAAAAAGAGGGGGAGGCAGAGGGGGAGATAAAGTGAGGGAGAAAGGAAGAAAAGGAGAAAGAAAACACCCCCCAGTGGGTCATGGTCACACAACAACCTTTCTCCGTCACCTCTCAAACCTGTCAGGGTTTTGGGCAGGCACACACACACACATCTGGCATGTCATTTAAGCTACTGGGACCAGGACTTGAACTGTGTTCAGCCTCATGGGATCTGGCTTCATATGTACTGTGTGTGACTGCTACGCTACAGGACTGGCCCAGTTTCGTAGTTTTTTTTTCACACTTGAAAGTTTGCATCGGCCTGTGTTGGGTATCTATTGAGTAATACTTTCTTCAGTTCCCTGGAGTCACCATTTCAACCACAAACAAGTTGGGTACTCTGGAGTAGTTGTTGGGCATGATGTCCCCAGATTTCTTGAGCATTGAATTGAATGTACAGTTTGCTGCACCCCATAACTTTAAATTTATTCAAATTTTTAAAGGAATTGAAATTAAATAAGAAGATAAATGAAGAGATTACCCATATTCAAGAAGAGAAGCAGGTAATCATAAGATATTTAGGAAGTTGGTAATTTTTTTAAAAATCAGATACAGTGCTGGAAATGAGTTAAGAGACGGAACTGTGCCGAGGTCAGTGTGTAACACAGGGGAAGCCCTCAGCTAATGTGCACTGAGGGACACACGGTGCCTTTCTAGTCAGTCTCTTATAGTCATGTTAGAAATAAACCAGGTTTGGGACCAGCAGTTGGCGTAATGGCTATGTCACTGAACTCCCATGTAGTCAACCGCGGTTCGAATCCCAGACCCAGTGGCTTAAACTCATGCTGGGTGCGTGTCCGTGCATGCCCAAGATACTGAGAGGAGAATGGAGGAGACGGGATTGTGGCGTGGCCATCCTCCCGGGGGAGGGCGACTTGTTGCTTTCTGTCTCTCTCTCTGTCTTTCTGATGAGCGCACGTGCCCTAAAGCAAAAACCTCTCAAAAAAAAAAAAAAAAAAAAAAAAAAAACCCGG
>NW_006159476.1:612978-625658 GCF_000334495.1 Tupaia belangeri chinensis | reverse complement strand
GGTGGGCCCAGCCCCCCTGGGGGGTGATTTTAAAAAATAAAGAAAAAAAAAGGTATTTTTAAATATATTTTTTATTTCAAGTGTTTAGCTTTAATAAACCAAAGAAATAAATACTAAGGAACTTTACTTAAAACTTAAAGCCAGGAAACAGGTTAAGATTCTGTTCAAATAGTAGGTACATGAACCTACCGGCAACTCAATACAGGACAAAAATCCTTAAAACTGAAAAACAAAGCCTAGAAGAAAATCAGCAATGTTTTAGTCAAAAGTCATAAAATGTTATTTCTCCAGTTCAGTCTCATGTACTTAATCTATCTTTGGTTGTGGTTTGATCTTCCCAATTAAGTTCTGGGATATAATATTCAACTCCAGATTTGTCCCTTACAATTAAGTTGGCCATTTTCTTAGTTTTTGAACTCTTATTTCTGTGTGTCTGTATTTAATTTTGTTGGTATAGCTCTCCCTTGAGAACTTCTTGGAGATCTGGTCTGTTGTTGGTAAATTCTTTCAGGTTTTGTTTATCTGAGAATATTCTTGTCTTTTCTTCCCATATGAAGGATAATCTTGCTGGGTATAGTATTCTTGGTTGAAATTGCTTTTCCCTTAACACTTTGAATATATTTTCCCATTCTTTCCTCATTTGCATTCCCATGAGAGGCCTGCTTTCAGCCTGATGGGATATCCTTTGTAGGTGACTTGACATTTCTCTCTTGCCAATCTTAGTATCTTGTCTTTGTCTGTGGTTTTGGTCAATCTGGGCATATGTGTCTTGGAGAAGATCTTCTTGGGTTGATTCTATTTAGGTCCTTTGTATTTCTTGGGACTGGATCTTTGAGTGCCTCTCTAGGTTTGGAAAGTTTTCTTCCAGGATTTCATGGAATAGATTATCCAGGCCCTTATGAGTCTCTTCACCTTCTGGGATACCGATTATCTGGATGTTTGGACGTTTGATAATATCTAGTATTTCTTGTAGATTATTCTCTCTCTCTCTCTTTTTTTTTTTTGACAATTTTTTCAGTCTTCTTGGTGTATTTGTCTAGGCTAGCGATTCTGTCTTCTACATCTGAGATTCAATTTTCTGTATGCTCTAGTCTGCTTTTAATGCTTTCAAGGGAGATTTTGACTTCCTGTATTATAGCTGTCATCTCTAGCAGGTCCGTTTGATTCTTTTTTATAGTGTGTATTTCCTTTTTTAGATCTTGGAAGAATTTCCTCACTTCCTGAAACTCGTCACCTCCTTTCTCCTGCCTCTTCTGCAGTTCATTGTCTCTCTTCTCTTCCATCTCTGTTAGCTTTGTCACTATGAATATTCTATATTCTTTATTAGACATTTCTGTGAGTTTCATTGTACTGTCTGTGGATGAAGAAGAGTTATTCTTTTCCCTTGGAGGAGAGGTATTTTCTTGCTTTCCCATATTTCTTGTAACCCTGTGGTGATTTCTAGTCACCTGATGGATGGCGTGTTTCATACTAAGGTACTCTGTGCATGTGAGTGCACAATATATAAAAAATATATAAAAAGGGCATAGCATAGCTCAATATAGAACCTTAGAACAGGTAATAATAATCATGTTTCTAACCCTTAAAAGTCTTATGTCAGGAGACCAGCAGTTGGCATAATGGCTATGTCGCTGGACTCCCATATAGTTGATGGCAGTTTGAGTCCCAGACCTGGTGGCTTAAACTCACACCGGGCATGTGTACGTGCGTGCTCAAGATCCCGAGAGGAGAATGGAGGAGAAGGGATTGCAGTGTGTCTATCCCCCACAGGGGGTGATTTCTCACTTTCTGTCTCTCTCTGTCTCTGTTTTTCTGGTGAGTGCATGCACCCTATAGCAAAAGTCTTTCTCTCTGTGTATATAAAAAAGGTGAGAGTAGAAAATCTGTCTGTGGGTGTCGTTCTGATGACATCATCATGAGTTTGGTGTTCAAGTTCACAGCCGGCAGAACATAAGTAAATTTGGGGACCAGCAGTTAGCGTAATGGCTATCGTCAAATTTCAATAAATAAATAAGTAAATAAATAAATAAATAAGTTAAATAAAATAATTCTTGAAGAAAAGTCTTATGTCTATCCAGCAAACTACTTAAGTGGACAATTTATATGTAGAAAACATTTCTTTTTAGTTACAAGCTAAAATGTTACAGGTAGCTCTTTTATTTTTATTTTTTTTTCTTTTTAAGTTTCTATCATAGAGTGTATGTACTCATTGGAGAGAGACAGAGAGAGGGAAAGTGAGAAACCACCCCTCAGGAGGGATGACCACATTGCAATCAGTTCTTCTCCATTCTGCCTGGTGTAATCTTTCAAGTTGCCAGGTCTGGAGTCAAACCGTGGAGTTGCCCATGTGGGATCCAGTGCCTTAACCACCACACCACCTGCTGACTCCCAGATGATTCTTTTTAATATAAGAAGGAAAAGTATAATTAAAAACAATTGTTCGGAATCCCAAATTAGAATAGTTAAAAGGACTACTTTTTATCTATCTAAACTTCAAATGCAACTATGACTGACTTAATATTAACTCAGTATTTGTGAATAAGCACATTTTCAGTGATGTCTCTTTTGTTGCTTTATATTTTATTTAATTTTTTTAACCAAGGACTTAAGTAATGAAATAGAAGCTATATTAACTTGGTGATTTATTAAGCTATTCATGTGCCTTTACTCAGTTTCTGCACTATTATAAAAAGATGATGCCTCATAAATGTACTGTATTACATATTTTTCACATTAAATAAAAACAAGTCTTTTTATTATAATAGACCATTATATTTCTAACATAACAGTTTAAGACTCTGACCTGTAGGTGGAGACGAGGCTCATATAAATTCACGCAGACATACCCCACTGGCGGACATAAGTAACGGGTGAAGAGTGAGCCAGTGAAGCAGGGTTGCTCCTGCAGATCCTTGCTTCGTTTTCCTAGGCCAGGGCCAGGCCGCCACTTCCTCAGCGGACTGGTGTGTCATGCAGCAGTGTTTCATACCCAGAAAGCTGTACTGTCAGTGGCCAGTGCTGCCGATTGTTCTTGGAAAAGAAATGATACAGAAGTGTAAAGTGAGAGAATTTTATTACCTCTGAGACTTCGAAATCTGAATGTCCGAAATGGAGAGAATTCAAAAGTTATGTTAAAAGCCAATTTTAAATATTTTGGACAGTTAGTATATTAATTTATATATTTTAGGTAGCTTTGGTTTTGTAACTTTAGGAAAAGCCTTTTACTTTGAGGCTGCCTTTTTCACAGGCTGACCAAGTCTAGTAAATTGGTTATATCACTCATTTAGAACTTCTAATCATTTATTTTCCTAAAGATAATTTTAATTTTCTTTCATACTGTTCTATGATTTTGTCCAGAACAGTTAAGTTATTAGTTGGTGATAAGACGGAATTCCTTTTTTTTCCTGTGGAGCAAAGTTAAACAGACCAAACTTTGGTTGTTAGATAAAGCTAGGTATTACACTTCTGAACGGGCTCACCACTGTGGCAGCCATGAAGAATTCTCGATGCTATCTGTGAGCAGGTTCATAACCTCTGCGTTTGTCTAGGCAGACGTCAGGGCTCTCAGGGAGGGAGTGACATTAAACAGCCTGCCTCCTGCCAGACTAAGAGGGTGAAGGAAGAGAGGGCATAGTATTTACGACTCTAGGAACTGTAAGTTGTAATTTAATGAGATCAAAGCATGTGCTGTTTATGTGCTACACTAACAACATTGAATGAAATGCTTAGAAAAAGACAGTGTACTAGAAGTTCAGGATATTTAAAAGCTTATAAAATCAAAAGCATATTTTTCAGTGGGAAATCTTATAATGGTAGTCTCTGATTTTAATTTATTATGCTCATAAGATTAAATAATTACTGTGTGAGAGACGGGATGTAAGAAATGGTTAGTTTTTAGTTTTGTCAGCTTTATACTGGTTTTCCATCCCTGTCCTTCCCCTCCTGTCTCCCTGCTGTTTCATGACAATAATTGTGATAGGAGTTGGTGCATTTTAGGGCAGTGCCTATAAAACAGCAGTTACAACAGCTTCATGTTTTCAGTTGTTGAAAGATACAGAAGTTTGCTGCATTTGTAACCTTGAAGAAGAAAAAAGCTTTTAGAAAACAAGTCTTCCTTGGAGCCAGCAGGTGGAGTAGTAGTTAGGGTGCTAGACCTGGCGGCTTGAAACTCAAGCCAGGCATGTGTGCGTGCATTCCCAAAATCCTGAGAGGAGAATGGACTGTGGCGTGCTCATCCCCCTGGGGGGTGATTTCTCACCATCTGCCAGTATAAGGCCTATAACAAACTTCAAAAAAAAAAAAATTGAAAGCTGCATGAGAGGCACAGTCTCAGTTCCCTGGCCAACCTGACATGCACAGTGAGGTTGCATGTACTTGTAATCCTAGCTGGCCGGGAGACTGGGATAGGCAGATGGCAATGCAGCAAGGCCTTGTCACAAATGCCTGTCTCTGTTTCTCTGTCTGCCTCTGTCTCTCTCTTCACCTTCTGTCCATATCATAAAGGAAAAAAATGCCGATATGTCTGCATACAACCTGTGCACATCCTCCTATGTATTTGGAATCATCTCTCTAAGATTACTTATAAGGCTTACTCAGTGTAAATGCTATTGTAAGTAGTTGTTACACCACATTTTGAAGTTTTTTACTATTTTTTTAATTTTAAGTTTTAAAAAATGTCTTTGACCTGTGGTTATTTGCATCTGTGGCTGTGGAACCTGCAGATATGAAGGGCTGGCTGTCCTTAGGCCTACCACTCTTTGAGCAGCTTTGCAGTTGCCTGTGAACTGCTATGTCACCCACCAAACTGGCTGACATTTTATGGCTCTCACCAAGTATTTTTGTTGCCATTTATTTTTATCCTGAATAATGAAATATTTGATTATATCAAATTTTGCTTTATTTTTTATTTTATTTTTTAGAGAGTTTTGCTATAGGACATATGCAATCATTGGGGAGACAGACAGAGAGAGAGAGAGAGGGAGAGATATCACCCCCACAGGGACATGGTCATGCGCAATCCCTTCTCCAGTCTTCTCTTGGGACTTTGGACATGCATGCACACGTGCCGGGAGAGTTTTAAGCCACTGGGTCCAGGACTCGAACAGCAGTCAACTACGTGGGAGTCCAGCAACGTAATCATTAGGCCATATGCTGTTCCCTTAAATTCTATTTTATACAGTTCATTCAAATCTTTCTTCATATCATGTTCATTACTATTTTCTTATCATATTCATTACAAGTTTTAATTTCTCTTAGATATCTGAATTTATTGGGATGTTGGAAAAGTCTTGATGTATTTTTTCTATGCAAAAAACGTATCATGGTGTAGCTGGCAGGTGGTGTGGTGGATGAGGGTGCTGGATTCCCATATGGCCGACCGTGGTTTGAGTCTCAGACCTGGCAGCTTGCCTTCTTGCTTTCCTTTTCTCTCTCTGACTGGTCAAATTAAAAAATAATAACAACAAATGGAATTAATTAAATAAATAATTCTTTAAAGAAGAAAATAAAAATAAAAGTATCATGGCTTTTCTGACAACCCAATACTGAGGCGATGTGGGCTATTAAACTGAGAATGAATCGTGGTATCTTTTCTTGAGGAGCTGATAGTTTACAGAAAAGCTTGCTACTAGCTATGAGAGAATGAGTCTTAATCTTTAAATAAATTTTTAAAAGTTAGTTATGAATGTTGCTTATTACGACTCAGCATGCCTTATTTCCATGTAGGCGAAGTCTTCCGTGCTGCAGCCATAGAGGCCAGAATCCACTGCAGTCAGCTTAGCACTAGTGGTGGTAACAGGGCCTAGCACAGGGATGCTCAAAGGACACTTGTCACAGGGATTATCACTACACGCCACAGACTTAAGTTTATTATCTTCGTTTCAAAGATGAGGACCTTGAGGCAGAATTATGCTTGAAGTTGTACACCAAGGGAAACAGGGCAAAGATTGGAACCAGGCGAATTGGGCTCCAGAACCTTAAGCACTCCACTAACAGCAGCAGCAGAAGCAACTCATCGATGTCGCATCTTGGCACCTGCATTCGCCATTAGAAACTATGCATTTGTTCAGCAAGGCCGTGGTCGACTGCTCGTGCTCCTGAGCTCATGGCCGCTCCTGTGCCTCAAGTGCAAAGCTATGGACTAGCGTATTTTCTCCCAGAACTCACTGTTACACGTGATTTCTTTTGGTCTCCTTCATTCAGCCCTCCACTTTCTCCAACCAGAAGACCCTTTTCTCTCGGCTGTGCCATCACATGGCAAGATCTCCTACCTCTGGTCCTTCAGTAGGACTCATTTGCCTAGTGCATCAGTCTGTCCCTGCCTGCACAGGGTCTTCTGAATTACTCTGTTTATAGAAATGCATCGCTTTGCCTTTTCTTTAAAACTAAATCTTTGGGACTAGCAGCTGGCATAATGGTTACATTGCTGGACTCCCACGTGGTTGACAGCAGTCCAAGTCCTGGAACTGGCAGCTTTAACTAGTGCTGGGCGCGTGCATGCCCACAATCCCAAGAGGAGAATGAGGAAGGGTTTGTGGTGTGGCCATCCTCCCTTTGGGGAGGTGATTTCTTGCTTTCTGTCTCTCCATCTCTGGCGAGTGCATGCAAAAATCTCTAAGAAAAAAACCCAAAACCTGAACCTTCAGTTGTGGTCATCTCAAGGAGGTTCATGACATAAGAACTTGCCTAACTCTGTGCTCCCTGTTACATTAGAGTACACTGTGCCTGTGTGATTTGGCCATGTGGGATCCAACACTTGAACCATCTGCCTCCAGCTGGTCCTAGTCAGGATTCTTTTTTTTTTTTTAAAGGTTTTTGTCAGGGCAAATGTGCTCACTGGAGAGAGACAGAGAGACAGTGAGAGGGAAATTGAGAAATCACCCCCTAGGGAGAATAGCCACACCACAGTCCCATCCCTTCCATGACCCTCCTGGGACTTGGGGCATGCACACACACATACCTGCCATGATTTTCAAGCCACCAGGTCTAGGACTTGAACTGTGATCAGCCATGTGAGAGTCCAGTGCCTTAATTACTACACCACCTGCTGGCCTCCCTAGTCTGGATTCTTAATTGCAAAGCCGATTTAATTCAACAAAGGAACATATGGAATGAATGTTGGTTCACCTCAGATGTGAAAAATGGTTGGAAACAGTGAGGCTATTCAGTGTCCCAGGTCGCAGCAGAGTCAGCTTCCAGTGCCAAGCACTCACTGCCTGTGACTGTGGCGAAAGCTGCTGCTCTTACAGTGGAATCTCCTGTCCATGGTTGCTGCAGGTCACCAGCACTTCTCTGCTGTCTGCCTCAGCTGGGGCTACAGTAGTCTTTGTTGTTCGTGGCACCATGCAGTATCCAAGGCAGCTGCAGCTGAGGAGCCAGTCCTGGCCTCGCACTCAGGAATGGCTATGTCACGTTTCAGTTTCTCTGGTGGCCAGTGGGCTCTGATACTCTAGAGTTCTTCTAGAATGCAGGATTCAGATGCTCTGTAGTCAGGACTGTGAAATCAGATCCTTGCGCATTTAATGCGGTCAGCGTACACAGAACAGCAGCGGTCAAGACAGCAGTTTGGTGGACAGCTCAGGATTTTAATGTATTTGGTTGTATCTGCTGAACTCTAAGGACGTGCGACTTCATACATGAAGATTGCTTCTACTCCTTTAATCCCACCTTCCACAACATGGCTAGAGTATTTTTTCTACATTATATTACTTATTTTTCCCTGAAAAATGCTTCACTCTTTCTCGTTCCTGTGTCTGAGCATGTGGAACCGTAAATTTCCTGTGGTGCTCACCCTGCTCTGTCCTTTTTGCAAGTTTACCTCTGAGGACTCATTTCAGGTGTCACCTTCCACGTGGCACTTTCTGGAAGCTTTTACCAGATTTCTTTAGATTTCTTATATGTTAATATAGCACTTACCACATTTTATTGTAATTATTACATAAATTTTTCTGACTAGATCTAATGAACTTAGGAATCAAGAATTTTTTATTATCTTTTTTTTATCTCACAAGATGGTTTGTTGATTAGATAACGGAAAATACCATACTTCCGATTGGTTAGTTAATTTAATTTATATACTGTGTTTAAGCTCCAAGGTCATCTATTCTATCCCTGTGCTAGGCTCTGCCTAGCCTGTAGTCACAGACTTCATTCCCACTCTGGCTAATTTTGTGAGGGAACTAGGGAAAACAGACCTTGATGGACCATGTTTGATATATGAACTACAGCAAATGATAGTGAAAGGTTTAAAGGTGGACTTTGCCACTGTCAGAAAAATACCTGCTTTGATGAAATATTTATACTAAATTTTCTGCTTTATGTATTTCTTATGTTAAGGAACTAAAAAGGGTAGCCTCAGACTTGATGAAGTCCAAGGTCACATGTCAATACATGATGGGAGAAGAAAGCATCAGTCTAACAATTAAGGAACAAAAATTTCAAGAACTTCAAGAAAGACTCAATATGGTATTTGATTAAATCTACTTTTAAAGACTTTAGGGTGATAAAATTTGGCTATACCCACCTTCCTTTTTTTAATAATTATTTTTTAATTTATTTAATTAATCTATTATTCTTCAATTTGACCAGAGAGAGACACACAGAGAGAAAGAGACAGGCAGAGAGAGGGAGAATGAGAAAGCAAGCCTCCAGGTCCAGGACTCGAACTATAGTCAGCCATTTAGAAATCTAGCACCTTAACCACCATGCCATTTGCTGGCCTTCCTGCTCCCCCTTTTTAAAAAATTGCCAGAGGATGTGTGCCCTGGCCAAAACCAGACATAAAAACAGAGGAAAAAGAGGGGGAGGCAGAGGGGGAGATAAAGTGAGGGAGAAAGGAAGAAAAGGAGAAAGAAAACACCCCCCAGTGGGTCATGGTCACACAACAACCTTTCTCCGTCACCTCTCAAACCTGTCAGGGTTTTGGGCAGGCACACACACACACATCTGGCATGTCATTTAAGCTACTGGGACCAGGACTTGAACTGTGTTCAGCCTCATGGGATCTGGCTTCATATGTACTGTGTGTGACTGCTACGCTACAGGACTGGCCCAGTTTCGTAGTTTTTTTTTCACACTTGAAAGTTTGCATCGGCCTGTGTTGGGTATCTATTGAGTAATACTTTCTTCAGTTCCCTGGAGTCACCATTTCAACCACAAACAAGTTGGGTACTCTGGAGTAGTTGTTGGGCATGATGTCCCCAGATTTCTTGAGCATTGAATTGAATGTACAGTTTGCTGCACCCCATAACTTTAAATTTATTCAAATTTTTAAAGGAATTGAAATTAAATAAGAAGATAAATGAAGAGATTACCCATATTCAAGAAGAGAAGCAGGTAATCATAAGATATTTAGGAAGTTGGTAATTTTTTTAAAAATCAGATACAGTGCTGGAAATGAGTTAAGAGACGGAACTGTGCCGAGGTCAGTGTGTAACACAGGGGAAGCCCTCAGCTAATGTGCACTGAGGGACACACGGTGCCTTTCTAGTCAGTCTCTTATAGTCATGTTAGAAATAAACCAGGTTTGGGACCAGCAGTTGGCGTAATGGCTATGTCACTGAACTCCCATGTAGTCAACCGCGGTTCGAATCCCAGACCCAGTGGCTTAAACTCATGCTGGGTGCGTGTCCGTGCATGCCCAAGATACTGAGAGGAGAATGGAGGAGACGGGATTGTGGCGTGGCCATCCTCCCGGGGGAGGGCGACTTGTTGCTTTCTGTCTCTCTCTCTGTCTTTCTGATGAGCGCACGTGCCCTAAAGCAAAAACCTCTCAAAAAAAAAAAAGAAATAAACCTGGTTCTCCCCTGGTAGTGTAGACTGATGGCACCCTAGCAGATAATTACCGAAAGGTAGTTGTGCCTACTGGGTGCTTTTTCAGCATGTTACATTCTCATTCCAATCTACTTAATATTTATAATTCTTGTCGTTATTAAGAAAATGTGAAAAGAAAATGCTCTAGTTTCTTATTTCCCTTCTGCTCTTACTCATTCGGTTCGGAATGTGCCTCCTGACCCCCAACCCTCCAGGATGTTTTCCAGTACCACAGCCCACCACCGGTGCTGCCGGAGACCTGCAGTCATGGATGGCCGGGCCGGCAGGCACGAATTGTAGTTTTTTGAGTTTTCCACATTTTTCAGTTGTATCTTAGAATTCATGGCCCATCTCAGGGACCAACAGTTAGCATAATGGCTATGTCGCTGGATTCCCACGTAGTCCACCGCGGTTCAAATCCTGGACCCTGTGGCTTAAACTCATGCCGGGCGCGTGTGCGTGCGTACCCAAGATCCCGAGAGGAGAATGGAGGAGAAGGGATTGCAGCGTGGCCATCCCCTCTGGGGGGTGATTTCTCGCTTTGTATCTCTCTGTCTGTCTCTGTCTTTTTGGCGAGTGCACACGCCCTATAGTGAAAACCTCTCAAAAAAAAAAAAAAAAGAATTCATGGCCCATTTCAAAAACATTTCTCTCATAGGAAATCATGTAATAAAAATTATTTTAGATATTAAATTATAAAGTGTTTATATAATTGGTTTAATATAAAGTATTAAACTATAAAGATATTGAGTTAAGAAACTAGAACATATATTTGAAGGATGACTTTAAAAATATACTTATTAACATTTTTAATTGATCTGTTTATATATTTTTAAAGGGTGTCATCGTTTCTTTCCAACACATGCAGCAGTTACTTCAGCAACAAACTCAAGCTAATGCTGAAATGGAGGCGGAATTGAAGGTGCTAAAAGAAAATAACCAGGTTAGACACATACACACACATACGTATGTTCTATTGGGTTGTCAGAAAAGTGACACATTCTTACATAGAAAAACACTTCATGACTTTTTCGACGACCCAATATATATCATCTTGTATACTCCTGTCTAATGAGCCTCCCCTGTTGCATCTGTCTGCCTATTCTATCAAGGTTACTTTGAATTTTAGAGGTATGATATTGACTTCTTTCATCAACTTGATACCAGTATCTAAGTAGTGAAGTATTTCAACATTTAAGTCACTAGTTAAATGTTGAATTTTATCAAGTACCTGACTTTTTTTCACGACAAACTTGATAATAGGGATTTTTCTTTGTCTTAGAATTGTGGTCAAGGTCCAAAACTGAGAGTCAAAGGTAAAAGTGTCACCCACCTTTTAAGTCAGAAGTTGGTGGCAGATCCTTCGAGAAATCTGATAGAACTGGCACTGTTACCACCACAACAGCCCCATCGCCCTCTTTTCAGTAGGCGCAAGAGAATAATCAGATGGGAAAATGTTATCGTCATTGGTATTTCAGGAGTGCAAGGTTCAAAAAAAAGCTTTTCTCTGACATCTCTAGTAGTGTGGATGTGTTTCCTCTCATGAAACCATTTTCTGCAAGAAAATTTCTTGTGAAGGTATAAGGAGAGATTGCCATCTTGTTTCTTGGGTGGATCTTGAGATACTGTAGAAAACTAAAAGTCCACTTTTGGGTTGCCAGGAGAATAAAATGTGATAAGCTGTGTAAGAGCTTAGCATATTTCAAGGCCAGCTGGTGGTGTGGTGGTTAAGGTGCTGGATCCCACATGGCTGACTGTGTTGTTTGAGTCCCGAACCCGGTGGCTTGAGAAATGTGCCAGGTGTGTGTGTGTGTGTGTGTGTGCATGCCTAAAATCCTGGGAGTCACTGGGAGAGGGAATTACAGCATGACCATCCTCCCTGGGGGTGCTTTCTCACTGCCCCTGCTCCCCCCCTCTCTCTCCAGTGAATGCATGTGCCCAATAGCAAAGTTAAAAGTAAATAAATGAAGCAAAAAAGCTTAGTATGTCTCTTTAAGTTCAGCAGTTCACCAAAAACATAGACTCATACCCAATTTAGTCCAGAGATGTCAAAGTGAAAAGTCCTTGGAGTGCTTCGTGTGGAAAGCAGGTCACAGTGGTTAGGGTGCTTGTCCTTCTGGACACGTGGCCTGAAGGGGCACCAGAGAGGACCTGGGCGCCACACCAAGGAAGCCGAGGTGGCGGGAGGGAGGGATTGTCCTGGGTGCACTGGGCTGAGTGACGGCTGAGTGACGGCCGAGGACAACCAGCACTGAGAAGGAGCTAGGGCACATTCGCGGGGAGCCAGTTGAAGGTATTTCTGCCCTCTAAAAGAGTTCTTGGTGGCACCGCACATGGGTGAAGCTGAATGTTTTCCAAGGACACTGCCATCGCCTCCCATGTAGAGACACACCACCAGCAGAGGGCAGGGCCAGCTTCCTGAGCATGCAGCCAGTGCAGTGCACAGGGCTGCATTCACAGGGGCCTCCTGCTTGGGCTTTATGTTTTGCAGTCACCATCTTCAAGTTTTTATTAATTTTATCCTAGAATTTATGTTTTTCAAGTTAGATCTGATGGAACAAAGAGGTATGCGTGATGGGCCTGGAGCTTTGGCTCAGGCATGGTCTCCACTGTCTCCCAGGACCGGGAGTGTAGTGCCCAGGGCCGGGCCAGGCTGCCTTCTCACTGCCCCTGTGCCGCCGCTGCTGCTAATTGCCTGGTTTATGCTTGTGGAGAAAGGCCTGTGTTTTGCCATTGAGCGTTTCTTCTCAGTTTGGGCTGTGGTACTAGCAGGGAGTGTCTGGTTTGGGTGTGTGGGCCTCAGAGCACTTTGTAGGAGGCATGGAGGAAGCCATCCTGGTTTTTTTTTTTTTTTTTTTTTTTTTTAGAGT
>NW_006159476.1:608268-612872 GCF_000334495.1 Tupaia belangeri chinensis | reverse complement strand
ACACACACACACACGTGTCTAGCATGAGTTTAAGCCATCAGGTCCAAGACTCAAACCACAGTTGACTACGTGGTAGTCCAGCAACATAGCCATTATTCCAACTGCTGGTTCACAAGGAAGAAGCCATCCCTGTTACGGGTTGGCAGTGCCTTGCCATGTTAGGCAGGTGACTGCAGGGGTGGAGAGTGGGGTGAACCCCTAGTCCAGGTACTGGGTGCATCCCTGCCTGGTGATTGCAGTCTTTGGGAGTTTCCCATCTAACAGGGGTTGGGGTGGAGGACTCATGGGAAGTGAAAACTGACTTTCCCACCCCCTGGGTCCAGCTGCTGTCTGGGAACAGAACCTGGGAGCTGAAGGGACTCGCTCATGCTGACTTGTCTGTTCAGGCCCTTAGGCACTTGTGAGAAAATTTTGTCTAGGCTCCTTTAACTATGACTATCAGTATCTTAGATAATCCAAATGCCCTTCTGTTTAACTGTCTCAATTATTACCTGAGCTTTGATCTTAAGTCCATAGAGAAATTAGATTTCATACAGTAAAAGTTCAAGGTATTGTCAAGAACAGAATAGAATCGTCTTTTTATTTTGATACAGAAAGACGTTAAAGAACAAACAACACCGACTATCATCATTATCATTTGTAGAAGGGAACTTGTTAACATTGAAAAGTGTAGTAAGGAAATAATCGCAGGATAAAGGACAGTCCTTTATAAGAACTGGCGTTTGACGACCCTCCACCGGCACGCTCTGCTATGGACTAGTGGACGCTGCGTCAGGGGTCAGCGCTTGTCTGCAGACCGGTGTCTGAGAAGCCCAGAGCCACGGCGTAACAGAACGGTGATGTGGAGCGACTGCCGAGGGCTGTGCTGCATGGGTAGCTCAAGTGTGTTCTTGAGCTTTCTAATTCCACCCGTACAAAAGGGGTCATTACTCTCGATAATGGCCAGCTCTTTTCCAGTGCCCTGCAATCTTGCTGTCGTATGTCTTACGTTTTTAGTAGGAAATTTTAGAGCATAGAGATTTAAATTCTCATGCTAGAAAATATTTTCTACTATGATTTAACTATGGTCTGTCCAGTTGTAAACATGGGCATACTCCTATAGTCATTTATTAACCTGAATAGGTTACTTGGTTTGCTCCCATAGTCGTTGTACTAATGTATTAGTAACTAGGGTAATTTACTTAGTTTGTGGTAATTAAAGCTAACAGATGGTTTTATTTTGACCTTCCACAATACCTGTTTTTTTTTTTTCAGAGATAGTTTTCAGATGGGTTAATCCAGATATAAAAATATCGGATAGTGACCTGATAGATGTAAACTCCTTGAGGACAAACACAAAACCCTGTCTGGCACTGAGTGCGGGCTCATTGAATTTTATCAAATGAAGAATCAGGAACAGTTAATAAACTCATACTCTTCCTGAGCTCAGATACTGCCTGGCTAAGGTGTTTGGTTACATGTTGAATTGGACTCACATGAACTTGTACCTCCTTCTGAAACCATGATGAAATTACTGTCAGACGTCCATAAGGACAAGGAAGTAGGGGAGGAAACAATAAAAATAAAGGTTTAAAGTGGGAACTGGATGGACTCCACTCTGCTATGCATAGGAGAGGAAGTGGAAGTCGCAGAAGAGGAAGCGGTTCGGAATAGCAGATATTACGTGCCTCTGGGAAGAAGGTGTGCAGTCAGAGCAGGAAACTAGAGGGTCTGTGTCGGAAGTGTCCAGCCCCAGATCCTCTCCCCTGCCCTACACGAACAAGTGGTTTTTTTTTTCCCCTTCCACAATCCCGTTTTTTTTTTTTTCAGAGATAGTTTTCAGATGGGTTAATCCAGATATAAAAATATCGGATAGTGACCTGATAGATGTAAACTCCTTGAGGACAAACACAAAACCCTGTCTGGCACTGAGTGCGGGCTCATTGAATTTTATCAAATGAAGAATCAGGAACAGTTAATAAACTCATACTCTTCCTGAGCTCAGATACTGCCTGGCTAAGGTGTTTGGTTACATGTTGAATTGGACTCACATGAACTTGTACCTCCTTCTGAAACCATGATGAAATTACTGTCAGACGTCCATAAGGACAAGGAAGTAGGGGAGGAAACAATAAAAATAAAGGTTTAAAGTGGGAACTGGATGGACTCCACTCTGCTATGCATAGGAGAGGAAGTGGAAGTCGCAGAAGAGGAAGCGGTTCGGAATAGCAGATATTACGTGCCTCTGGGAAGAAGGTGTGCAGTCAGAGCAGGAAACTAGAGGGTCTGTGTCGGAAGTGTCCAGCCCCAGATCCTCTCCCCTGCCCTACACAGAACGAAAATTGGAGTCTATAAAGAAACTCTCATGGGATGAAAGAGAACCCTTAATGTAAACGTATTAGATTAAAAAAAAGGGGGCAATAGAAGGTTGGAAGATAAGGTTGACAAAGTATTCTAGAAAGTAGAACCCGAAAGATAAGAAGATGGAAAGAGGAGAAAAAGAAAATTAGGGGATCTGTCCAAGGTGTTAGTGAGTTTTAGAGAGAACAGAGAAAATGGAAAGAGAAGAAATGATTAAAGAGATGACCAGAAAGTTACCCTGGCCTGGAGGGTATGAAGCAATCTTGCCCAGACCAATGCCCCTTGTAATGAAATTGCGTACTACACATGGAAGATTCTCAGACCCTCCATAGAGGAAGAGTAAGAATGGCAACATAATGACCTCAGACTTATTTTTAAAGAATGATTTAATTTTATTTGTTAATTATTATTCTTCAGTTTGACCAGAGGGAGTTAGAGAAACACAGAGGGAGAGTAAAAAAGCAAGCTGGCTGGTCTGGAACTTTAACCTGGGTCAGCCATGTGGGAGTCCAGACCCCAACCACCACCCCACCTGCTGGCCCCAATCTCAGACTTTTAAAAAATCTAATGTAGAGGCATGCCATGTGCGGTGGGGGGTGGGGTGGGCCCCCCCCCCAGAGTGGATGTGTCCCCAGGTCACGACTCTGTGCTCAAGTGAGTGCACTCTGTGCAGCTCTAGCCCTCGATGCTTAGCAAGACCGTGGCTTGAACTCTAGAAAAGCAGCAGGAAGATCTAGAAGAAGTAAAGGTGTTACTGGAAAGGCCACTAGGGAGACAGTGCATGATGCACTTACAGCTGAAAAATCCAGGACTGAGACAAAAATCAAGCACTAGATGCAACAGAGATCACGCAGAAGAGCAGAACTTCTTGTCAGTGGAAAGCTGGCTGCTGTGTTTGCTCCCATTACGACAGAACGGACAGTGTAAAATCAGTAACTATAGATGGGATCAATCAGGTAAGTTTATGAAAACCTAGTTACCTTAACTGGAGTTCATCACGTTCCTACTGAGAACATGCAGGTGCATTTCACAGAGAGGTCATTTGATCTTTTGGTACAGAACCTAAATGGCAAGAGTTACTCCATGACGGTGAACAATCTTGAAACCCATCTCTGTGGAAGGCAGTTCAAAAAAAGTTAAGACTGGGACCAGCAGTTAGTGTAATGGCTATGTCACTGGACTCCCACGTAGTTGACCGTGGTTCAAGTCCCGGACCCGGCGACTGAAGCTCATGCTGGGCACGTGTGTGTGCGTGCCCAAGATCCCAAGAGGAGAATGGAGAAGAAGGGATTGAGGCGTGGCCATCCCCCCTGGGGGGTGATTTCTCGCTTTCTGTCTCTCTGTCTCTCTCTGTCCTCCTGGCAAGTGCACACGCCCTATAGAAAAACCTCTCAAAAAAAAAAAGTTAAGACTGATATACTTCTCACATTATATAGAAAGAAAGCAGAAAACACACGATGGGACTACCCGACTCAGGTTGAAAAAGAAGGCAGAGAAAGAAAAGCCTTCCTACGATGCTGAAACATCCTAGTGAGGGACTGATGAATGTTCTAAAGAAAATTTTTGGAGATGGAGATGGTAATATGATGTGAACTATTAATAAAACCTGGGTGGAATCAAGAGAGAGGCAAGCCAAGGGAGAACCAGAATTTTGAGACTTAAAAGTCCTTTCAGGAACTGTGGTGTGGAAATCCTGGTGTTTCCAGTAAGGGAGTGTTGGTGAGCTGCACTTATCAATTTGACGGTCGACTATTACACGGCCTTTTAAGTGAAGACAACAAATTCTCCATGTCCTGTTGGAGAATTTATTTAAACAAAGAATGTTATTGAACACTTAAAAACAAAAACCTAGTGTATTTATCAATGACAGATTGAGAGAGAGGAATACTCTTGACAGGGTTTTGTCAAGCTGCAGCCTCCCATCCAGCTGGGTCCCAGGTGTGGACAGTCCATGCCAGTGTGCTGAGGTCAGCGCATCCAAGTCTCAGCACCCCCATGTGGTTCCAGCATCGTACAGTGGTGCCCTACGACCTGTGCCACCACGGTGGGGCTCTTTTTTTCTTTTTAAAAACAATGTCTCCCCCGTGTTGCAGTTCTTTTGCCTCAGTCTCAGGTAGGACAGTAAGCGTGGGCTGCCATGTCTAGCTCTGTTTCAGACCAGGTCTCACTGTGCTGCCGGGGCCAGCTGGTGCTCATGATCCTCCTGCCTGAACCTTCTCAGCTCGCTGGGACAGCAGGTGTGTGCCGCCACCCCAGGCTTTGGG
>NW_006159476.1:584200-607939 GCF_000334495.1 Tupaia belangeri chinensis | reverse complement strand
TTTTTTTTTTTGGAGAGGTTTCTGCTATAGGGCGCATGCGCTAACCAGACAGACAGAGACATAGAGACAAAAGGCGAGAAATCACCCCCAAGCGGGGATGGTCACACTGCAATCCCTTCTCCATTCTCCTCTCGGGATCTTGGGCACGCACGCACACGTGCCCAGCGTGTTTTAAGCCACCGGGTCCGGGACGCGAACCGTAGTCAACTACATGGGAGTCCAGCGACATAGCCATTATGTTAACTGCTGGTTCCCGAGACTGGTGTATTCTTCATAACTTCCTTCAACTTTGTAAATCTTTCAAAATACAGAATGTTATCAGTATGAATAGATATTATAAAATATTTTAGACTGTTAGAATACCAAACACTTTATTAATTATATACCATGGGACTACTTAGAAACTGCCCTATTATATGTATCTATAAATTAAGGAAATGAGACTTGCATAAAAATATTTACATTATCCTGAAATACAGGCAGTCAGAATAGGTAATTATTGGGTGCTGTAAAAATGCATAGTCCCTTGTGCTTTCAAGGAGAATATTCATGTTAACATTACAAAATGCTTTTTATTAAATAAGTTGCCAAATTTTTGTGTGATGATGTCTTACATATTAATATTCTGGATGTAACTGAGAATTCTTTAAGTAGATGGAATATTATGAAGTCTTTGAAATGAGAGGGACCCATGTATAATACAGTAAATAAGCAGCAAGATTTATTTGTTGTAAAGCAGCAGATTTTAGAACAAATATGTATGATAGAGCCTCATCTGTATTTAAAACATGTAACATATATAACATATATTTGTATGTTTATAGACAATTTATTTTTTTTTTTTTGAGAGGTTTTTGCTATAGGGTGTCTGCACTTGCCAGAAAGACAGAGAGAGAGGGGGGATGGCCATGCCACAATCCCTTCTCCATTCTCCTCTCGGGATCTTGGGCACACATGCACACATGCCCGGTGTGAGTTTAAACCACTGGGTCTGGGACTTGAACCGCAGTCGACTACATGGGAGTCCAGCAATGTAGCCATTATGCCAACTACTGGTCCCACTTATAGACAATTTCTAGAAGGATCTATAAGAAACTGCTGCAGTGGTGCAGTGGTTGTTTTTTCTAGGGAAGAGAAGGAGAGAGGATAATTTTACCTTTTCTTTTTATAGTCTTTTGCATGGCTTGAAATTTTTATCTTGAGTGTACATGGCTTTAGTAAAGATAAATGAATGCAGAAATTCAAGATATATTAGACATGTAGGTAAGAGTTTTTACTATTTATCTTTGTACAGAAGTTTATTTGGAGTATCAGCAGATAGTGAAGGAACCTAATAATATTGGTGACACTGACTTAATAATTTTAAAACCATAGGTTTAGAAAACACTTGGTAGTATTTTTACTATTTAAAGGTTTTTTAGGGGTGTTGGTAGTGATTATATTATGGTAATCATTCAATGAAGTAATTAAGTTACTATGGTAAATATTTAAATGCAAATTTGAAATTAAAATTAAAGTTGTATTTAAGGATTTTCTAGCCAATCAGTTTATAAAATGACCAGATAGGAAAAAATATTCTGTAGTGGTTAAATTTGTTTTTAGTAGGGTTAGGCTGGACTATGCTACATTTCATACTTTTCAGTGCTGTACTTTATATTACTTTTTTCAGTACATTAAAACTTATGCAGTGAAACTGAATAATGGCAATGTTTTTATACCCTTTTATAGCCATTTCTTTATCATAGCCTCCCCCTATTCCTGTTAGCTAAACTATAAGCACCTTTCTGTTAATTTATGAAAATTATTGTTGAGATAGCACATTATCACTGATCTGCATGGCTCTTTCAGCATGTTAGAAGCAAAGGTCCAAGCAATATAAAACACATCAAAATTCATTAATGTGGTATTGATTATTTTTTGGATAATTAATTTTATTGCAGACCCTTGAAAGAGATAATGAGCTGCAAAGGGAGAAGGTAAAAGAAAATGAAGAAAAGTTCCTGAATCTTCAGAATGAGCACGAGAAAGCACTAGGAACTTGGAGAAGACATGTAGGTTTATTACATATTGAAATTTTGGAATATTTTAAGTAGTTATAGACATTTAAAATAACTATTTCATGCTAAGAAAATATTGCAAAAATAATACAGGAATAAAGTCAGGCATGTTTTCTTCTTGCACTCATATTTCCAAAAAGCAAATGCTTTTTAAATGCTAAACTTAATAAAATTCCCTATAATGTTTTCATGTTTGCCTATATATACACTTGCACATATATGTGTGTATGTGTGTGTATAGAATTTGAACAACCTATCATGTGTGACAAGAAAAGTACTTTACCTCTTCATAAAACCATAGCATAGTATTTTAGTAAATGATTAAAATAAAGAATTATGTGTGTATTGTTGCTAATCTATTTTGCTTTCCTCAGCAATTTTGATAAGCAGTGTTAGAGACATGTTAAGCACATGTATGCAGTGGTTGAGTTGTGTAGTATTAACATTTTATCATGAGTCAATATGTTATAAGCATGGCTACTTCTGTAAACTTCATCTGTTTATTTTACATTAAGTTTTAATTTTAGTGAAGTCGGTAATAAAATAATAGTGTATAATGATGTAAATTCAAGTTGGGCAATAAAAAATTTCACTTTAAGAATTGGTGGACTCCCAAATTAATCATTCCTCTTTAATACAAATTTTCATTGCTTTTAAAATTCTTTTTGAAGAACTAACATAATTGGAAGTCACTGTTTATGAGTTTCTGAAGTTACATTTTGGAGAAGTATGTTATATTTTAGACTCCTATAATAATGTAATGTGTAGCTAAATACTGGCTTGATAACATCATATGATTCTATTTGATTTAAATTGTTATGTAAGTAACTCTTGATTCATTTGCAACTGGTATGTTTTCTTGATTTCTAGTTTGGTACAGTCATATCTTCACAGATGATGTTGATAAGCTCTACTCAAATCTTAGGAAAGCATTTTGTACTTAATTGTATTAGAATACTAAAAATGCGTAGAAATCTCTGCACTTTGGTGAACTTTGTTATTAAGCAGCAAACATGCTGATCTTCATTTCAACTCTGGTTAGTGGACGTTGCATCCTAGCACCTCCCCACTGTTTACATGACCGTGGAGGTGGCACTGTTAGGATGACGAAAAGTACACAGTGAAAAGGAAGTGTATATTTATATATGCCAAACATGCCAACAAAATCAATTAAACATTCATTTCCTCTGGTGAGACTCCAAGCAGCCTGTCTCCCCCAGAAAAAGAAAAAATGATTGAATTAAGAAAAGTAAGTGGCTTCACTAGCAAGGCCTTCATCTCTACACTGGTATAAAATTGGATTTATTTTAAAATTTTTAGATTCTATAATGATTTTGACTTCTTTAATGCATCAATACTAAACAATATAGTTAAGTAAGAAACTGCTTTGCCAAGAGTAGAGATCATATCTACTCTTCAGTTATATTTGTGTCTCTGTAAGGTTTTCACCATCCTTTAGTGAAACACAGTGGTAAGTATGGCCACTCAAACTGAATCAAGTTGGGTTAAAATTACATAAAGGCAAAAATAAGTTGGACTCACTTAAATTGCTGTTTTATACAAGAGGACTACAAAATTTGTGGAAAATGAAATTAAAGTATGACTTGTTTTCATACAAAAATTTGAAATCTATACAGTTTCTCCATAGCAGGCATGTCCCATGAACTTCATTTTTATGCCAGAGTGTGTGTGCACATGAGGGAGGGAGGAAAAGAGAGAGAGAAAGAGACTGTGGAGAAAAGAAGAGAGAGAGAGAAAGAAAAAAGAGAGAGGGGAAGGAAGAGAGGGAGGAGAAAAGCACCCTCAGCAGTGACTTTCACGCTGCGATTCCCTTTCCCCAGATCTCCAGCTGCTCAGGATCCCGGCGCCTGTGTGTCTGCCAGCCAGCCTGGGCATCCAGCCCATGACCAGCCGTGCAAGCCTTACCGAGCTTGGGGTCAGCCGCTGTGCCACAGCAGCTGGGCCTCCTTGAATTCCCTGAAGACCCCTTGCATTTGGTTATTCAAATAAATAGTAAAAGAAAATACTATGTTAATAAAACTCACTGAATATTGAATCCATAGATATTGACAGACAAAAAAGACTAAATGTGGACGTTCAGAAATTATGTCGAGAGGACCAGACCTGTAGCACAGTGGTTAAGTAACTGCACATGGGGGCAGATCTCACATGGCTGACTGGGGTTTGAGTCCTGACTCTTTGAGGCTTGAAAAACATGCTGGGAACATGTATGTGCATGGCCAAAATCTTGATGGGATGGGTAAACGGAGGAAAAGCATGACCAGACCCCATTGTGTTTGTGTAGGGGTGCATCTCTCTCTCTCTGAGGAACTCACATGCCCTCTGGCAACAAAAGAAAATGACCGAGGGAAGGAGAGGTCACAGGAGGAATTAGGTTCATAATATTTACAGAGCACATGCCGTGAGTTAGACACTGTTCAAGGCACTGGCTTTTCAAAGATGCTTATGTGGTTATAGAAGAGCTCCTACTCGCAAGGAACAAATAATATGGAATTACCCACACGGTGTAGGGCGCTTTTTAGAAGAATGGGTATCTTTATTTTATTTACTTATTTATTTATTGGAGTTTTTGCTATAGGATGCATGCACTTGCCAGAGAGACAGAAAGCAAAAAATCACCCTCCATGGGGATGGCTATACCGCAATCCCTTCTCCTACAGTCACCTCTCGGGATTTGGGGAATGCACACACATGTCCCCGGCGTGAGTTTTAAGCCACTGGGTCTGGGATTTGAACTGCAGTTGGCTATGTGGGAGTCCAGTGACATAACCATTATGTCATCTGCTGGTCCCCAGAATGGATATCTTTTGCTCAACTTACCTTTCAAAGTCAATTCTAGTGTCGTCATTTTTCTAAGACGTTTTCCAGCCTAGCTAAAGGAGTGGCTTGTTTAGTGCTTTTATAGGACTTGAATTCTTCTGAAAAGCACTCACAGCCATGTCGGGGAGAAAGGACTCTTTGGCCTACATGGTCATCTACTATCTCACACTCTGCCAACTCAACCTCCATCCACGTTGGGAGTAGTTAGGTTTTTGTATACAAGAACCAAACACCTGAAAATAGGAGACCCAGAGGAATTCTTTCCCTGTAGCTCCCTTAGCAATAAAAGGAGAAAAACTCCCCTCTGAAAACCTGGACCCAGACTCCTTCTGTGGGTTCCACACTCCCACCCGCAGTAGGGGAGGGATGTTGGCATGGAGCTGACACGTAGAGAAGTGCAGGAGCTACAGCCACAGAGATGCACTCCAAAGAAGTAGGAAGGACTGAACATATCACCAGGTGACTAAAAATGAAGGCAAAGCCTTAAGAAATAGGAGAAAATCAGGAAATACCTCCCCCTCAAAGAATCCAACTCCTCACCAACAATGGATGAAAAAAATGCTATCACTGAAATGTCAGAAAAAGAATTCAGGATATTTATTTAACAAAACTCAATGTCATGCAAGAGGAAACAAAACCAATTCGGGAGATGAGAAAATCCTTCCATGACGAAGAAGAAACTCAACAAAAGGAAAAGGGCAGACACATTGAAAATGAATCAAGTAGAATTTGTGGAGATAAAGAATGCAATACCTGTTGGTTTCCGTTAAATTTATAACATGTTTTGATTAAATTTACAATAGGTTGAAGAACTTAATGGAGAAATTAGTGAAATGAAAAATGAATTATCATCACTTAAAGAAACTTATGCTCAGTTACAAGAACATTGTAATAAATTATGTGATCGGAACAAGTTTGAGGAAAGCAAGAAGGTTCAGGTAAAATTCAAGTGTGTTTGGGGCACCAACTGCTCACAAAATTAGGGTCGTCAGTGATGGTTTCTCACACGCATTGTATTCTAAATGTCTCCACTTTTTAAAAGCAAGTGTGGTCTGTAATACAGTTCAGTTCATTTTTGTATGCAGTGTGACATAAGGATAAAGGTTATTTTTTAACATATGGATTTCCAGTTGGTAAAGCGCACACTCGTTTGAAGTGCTTTCTCCCACTGTACCTTGGTACTTTCTTTGAAAATTGGCTGACCAAATGTATATAGATCAACTTCTGGACAATTTATTGTGCTCTATTGATTGTATGTCTGTATTTAAGCCAATACCTTGCTGTCTTTATTAATATTGCTTTTTGGGAAATCTTCAAATGGACCTAATTCCTTCAATTTTGTGGCTCTTTAAATTTTTTTTTTTGCTATTGTAGTCTTTTACATTTCCATATCACTTTTCAAATCTGTTTATCAATTTCTGATTTAAGAAAAGTCTGGTGGCCAGAGGTGACATGGTGCTTAAGGTGCTGGACTCCCACCTGGTCAACCACGGTTCAAGCCCTGAACCTAGTGGCTTGAAAATTACACTGGGAAGAGGGTACCTGAAACAGCTCCTATAAAACTTTGGGTACTGAGTCTCTAATGAGCTTCCCTGATAGACAAAAATTACATATGCTGTCACAGTTGAAAGCTGCAGGAATTAAGCATGTCCTTTGTGACTCCACTGGAAGGTGACACCTGGAGCTTATACCTAGTTGCCACATGCACCTTTTCTTGTACCTTTATGCTGTAATAAATTTTAGCCATGAGTACCGACTACATTTGAGTCTGCTGAGTCCTCCTAATGAATCACTGATCCTCCGAGTAGTCTCGGGGACTCCCTAGCACAGTCAATTTGAACAGTTGCTCGTAATATCCTCTTACTGTATTCTTTTGTAGCATCTACATTGATGCCCCATTATATTTTTTTAAAGATTAATTTACTTTAATTTATTATTATTATTGTTTTAACAAGAGAGAGAGATAAAGTAAGAAAGCAAGCTGCCAGTTCTGGGACTCAAATGCAGTTGGCCATGCGGGGGGATCCAGCGCCCCAACCACCGTGCTACCTACTGGCCCCCACTTTAATTTTTGATATTGGTAATTTGCATCCTCTCTCTCTGTCTCTCATTTCTTGATCAGTTTAGTTAGAGGATTTTCAGTTTCATTGATCTTTTCAAAGAATTATATTTTACCTTCATTGATGGTACTGCTTTTGTTTGTACGTTCATTATTTTATTGGCTTTTACTATTACCTTTCTTATTTTCTTCATATATGTTATATATATGGCACTTGTGCTCCCTAGAGAGGAGGGAGAAAGAGTGAGCAAGCCACAGTCCCTTCTTTACTCTCCTCTTGGAATTTTGGGCATGCACATGTGCCTGACATGGTTTTCAAGTTGCCGGGTCCAGGACTTGAACTGTTCAATTGGCTTTGTGGGATACAGCAGTCTAGGCTACTGGCTGGATCAAGTTCAAAATATTTTAATATTTTTCTTGTGAGGTCTTCTTTGACCATTGGTGTAGGTATAACCAATCAGAAGTATATCAATTTTTAAATATTTGAGAATTTTCAGAGTATCTCTGTTAATGATTTCAAATTTTATTTGGTTGTGGTCAGAAAAGATTTTAGTAGAACTTCCATTCTTTAAAATATATTCAGATTTGGTTTTGGCCAAGCACATTGTCTATTTTGGTGAATATTCTTGTGCCTTAGAAAAGGCTTGTGTATTCTGCTATTGATTGGTGGAATGTTTAATAAATATCAATTAGGGCAAGGTAGTTGATAATGCTCAAGTCTTCCATCTTGTTACTATTTTATATATAAAATCTTGAATTATAATGGACTTACCTTTCTTTTTTCAGCGATGTCTATTTTTACACCCTTGTATTAGGTATATGATTTAGGATTGTTATGGCACATTTATGATTGTTGTGACTTCCTGATTAATTGGCCTTTTTATCATTATGAAATGTTCACATTTTCATTCTCGTACTGTTTTCTGTCCTGAGCTCTGTTCTGTCTAATACTAAAATAGTTGATCCATCTTTTAGGATTGCTATTTGTGCTGTAAGTCTTTTTTTTTTTTTTTTCTTTTTAATTTGAGAGAGAGAGAGGTAGAAGGAAAGTGAGAAAGCAAGCCACCAGGTCTGGAACTCAAACTATGGTCAGCCATGTGGGAGTCCAGCATCTTCAACCACCATACTACCTGCTGGCCCTAACACTTCATTTTTCTTTTGGGGGGGAGTATTTATATATATGTGCGTGTGTGTGTGTGTGTGTATATATATATATATATAAGCAAAAGACAAACAGGTACCACCCTTGAGAGAGTCTCATCACTCTGCAACTTCCCCCACCCCCCCGAGCCTTCCGGCCAGCTAGGCTCATGGAGGAACATGTGCACCTGATATGTCTCTGTCCACCCAAGATCCACACCATGATCTTCTCTGTGGCTCCAGCATTGTAGACCAGTGCCTGTCACCCCTCCACTGTGGCTGGGCTCATTTATTTATATATTTTTATGTTTACTAACATGAAGAAGTCCTTTGTTTTCTGTTTCTTTCAGAACTATTGTTTGCATTTTGTAGTTGTGATAGTAAAATATATATAACAGATAGCTTGCTGTTTTAACCATTTTTATAAGTGGAGTTCAGTGACATTAAGTACATCACAGGTGGGCATGCTTGTGCACCGAAAAAATTATTTTATGAACACAGGCAGCAGGCCAGATTGGGCCTTTGGCCATAATCTGTCAACCTCCTGGTCTAGAGTTTAATCTGTCATGGTCTACTTTAAATGATACTATACCAAACTTTTTGGTAAGGGTTGAAGTTTACAATACTCTTTGTAATCTTCTGTCCTTTGTGTTTTCTGTTGTTGTTTTTTAAAGTTTTTTCCATAAGGCACTTGTGTTTTCTAGAGAGACAGTGAGAGAAAGTGAGAAATCACGCCTCAGAGAGGATGGCCACTTTGCAATCCCTTCTCCATTCTGCACGCATGGCATGAATTTCAAGCTGCCAGGTCTAGAACTTGAACTGCAGTAAGTAGGCCTGTGAGAGTTCAGTACCTTAACCACTATGCCACCTACTGGCCTCCCCTTTGTGTTACTTCTCTCATACATTTTACTTGTATATCTGTTATCAATGCCACCACACACCGTTATTTACTTCAAATGACCAGTTTCTTGGTAAAGGGAATAAAAGGTCAGATAAAATGGTTCCTGTATGCACCTAGTTTCTGCTGTCCCTCCTTCCTCTGGGTGGAGCCAGGTTTCCATTAGTGTCATATTCCTTTAACCAATGAACTTGCTGTAACTTTCTTTTTCTCTTTTTGCATGTGTCTACTGGTAAAAAAATTTTCCTTAAGTTTTGTCTGAAGAAGCATTTATTTCTCCTTAAATATTAAGGATATTTTCACTGGATATAAAATTCTAGATGGACAGGTTTTTTTTTTTTTTTTCTTATTATTTTTTCTTAGATTTTTACCATAGGGTTTTTGTGCTAGTCAGAGAGAAACAGAGACACAGAGAGGGAAAGTGAAAAAGACCCCTCCTCCCCCCAGCAGCCCCTTCTTGTCCACTCTCCTGTCGGGATTTTGGGCACCCATGCACATGTGCACAGTGTGTTTTTTGAACTATCGGTGTAGGACTCAAACTGCTCAGCCAGCTGTATGAGATCCAGCCACCAACCACCATGCCACCTGCTGGCCCTCACCTGTTTTTTTTTTTTTTGGAGTGCTTTTTTTTTGCTATAGGGCGTGGGCACTCGCCAGACAGACAGAGAAAGAGAGAGAGACAGAAAGCGAGAAATCATCCCCAAGGAGGGATGGCCACGCTGCAATCCCTTCTCCTCCATTCTTCTCTCGGGATCTTGGGCACACACACACACGCGCCCAGCATGAGTTTTAAGCCACCGGGTCCAGGACGTGAACCGCAGTCGACTACATGGGAGTCCAGTGACATAGCCATTATGCTAACTGTTGGTCCCTCACCTCTGTGTTTTTAAATTAATTTTATTCACAATAGAGAGCACACACATGCCCATTAAAAGGACAGGGAAAATGAGAGAATGAAGCACTTCTGACAGGGCCTCATCACACCATAATCCCCTCCCCCAGCCCTTCAGTCTTCAGGTTCTTGGGCATATGCCCCATGTATTTTTAGAATGACTTGGGGAGCCAGACCTATAGCTGGCTGTGTGGCTTCCAGCACTGCAGTTCAGTTTGCTACCAGCTGCACCACCAGGCTGCTGGGACCTGGCTTTCAGTAACTTGAAGATGCCTTTCTATTATTTTCTTGTCTGCATTGCTTCTGGCAAGAAGTCTGGGATAACCCTTATATTTTTATCTCCCTCTTTAAGTGTTTTTATCTCTGACTGCTTGTAAACTTTTTCTTTTTGATAATTTTCAAGCCATTTGATTAGATTTATCTTGATATCATTTTCTCTGTGCATTATGTTGTTTGAGATTTATTGAATTTCTTGGATCTCTGGATTTATAGTTTCATCAAATTTAGAGAATGTTTGGTTACTATTTCTTTTTTAAAAAAATAGAAATCTTTAACTTTTTTTGTTTTTAATTCATCAGAGATCACATGCGCTCACCACAAAGAGAAAGCAAGAAAGCACCGCCTCTTCCCCACCCCTACATGGAGCTGCAATCTCTTCTCCATTTCTCCCTATTTTTGGGATTTCAGATGTGCGCACATGTGGACACACACACTGGCATGTTCCTCTAGTCCATAGGTCCAGGACTTGAACCACACAGACATGGAGGAATCTGACCCGGCGGGGCCCCAGGATCTGTTTGAGACTCCCAACTTTTGAGCAAAGTTTGGGTAGACTCAGCATGTTGGCAAGGCCACTTGCTGTATGCTCTGGAAACTACGGTAGCCTTGCTGGGAAGCGACCCCCCTCTGACTCTTTGATATACTACTATAAAAGAATTACATAGCTGTCTTATACATCTTGAGTACGTGATAAGATTTTCTGAAAGTCCCCCGACTACTCTCCTTTGCCCTAACCACTTACTGTTAATTACAATGCTTTATCCCTGTGGTCACAATAGAGGGTGTGCTGAAGTTTTATTTAGGCAGAAATAATCTTCTTGACCTTTAGAAGGCCCTTTAAGATACATTTAACATAAGCTTAAAAGTAATCTTTTCTTTACATAAAATAGGATTAGGCCGAAACTGGCCCAGGACACCCCCGCCCTCATTAAGTGAAATAAATAAATATATTAGGATTCCTTAAATTAAGTTTTAGATCCCTATAAAATTATGTATCATTCTTTATTGAGATCCATAGGAACTAATATCTATACTTGAGATTCTTTTTATTTTAGCATCATACTCAGTAATTACAAAATGGCTGCCATCAAGCATTGGCTAATAATTAACTCTGCTTGCTGGAGGCTATTTCCCAAAATGACATTCCATAAAGTTTCCGAAGACCTGCCTACATTAAACAAACAATTGCTGAACTGTAATAGACCCGCCCTTAATCCAACCCTGAATGGAATCTATGTTCCCTATAATTAAAACTTTATGAGCTAATAATTAGAACACATAGCCCCTCACCCGTTTACTTGCATGTATCACATTTTCAATAAAAAGGCACGATAATTCCTAGCAGTTGTCACTCTTCAAAGAATAATCTCTGAGGGTGTCTGACTGAGGACGTGCACGAAAATGGCACCGAGGCCTCAGTCTTTTGTTCCTGCGCCGCCTCCAATGAGTCAACCCACCCCGCTGAGGCTGGACCCCAACACAGTCAGCCCTGTGGGGGATCCATCTGCTTAACTACCAGGCTGTGGGCTGGCACAGTCACTATTATTTAACTGCTCTTTTCTGTCACTCTTCTCTCCTCTGGTGCGACTTCAGCCACACATGTTGGCCCGCCTTGTTCCCCACAGCCCTGAGGCCCTGTGCACATCTCCCCTCCTCTCTCTCTGTTGGGTCGTTTCTGCTATTCTGTCCTGGTGGCCATTTGTCTTTGTTTCGGAAACGTCCACTCCACTGTTAAGCACAGTCAGGCCTTATTTCATACTCTGTGTTTCATCTCTAGAATTTCAGTTTGGTTCTTCTGTTCACTATATTTACTTTCCTCTTATTTATTAGGTTGCCAGGAAAGTCATGATGTATTTTTCTATGTTTTTCTATGCAAAAATGTGGCTGGTTTCCATAAAGTTTGGAAAGTTTGACTTCAGTCCATTCTTATACTGCTGCCAGAATGGTCTTTCCCATAGGGTAACAGTATTCATTCCTGGCTTAAAGACATTTGGTGATATCTCAGCATCTTCCTGGTAGAATTGAATATCATTCATTTTTTTTTTTTGAGAGATTTTTGCTATAGGGCACATGCACTCGCCAGAAAGACAGAGAGATAGAAAGCAAGAAATCACCCTCCAGGGGGGATGGCCATACTGCAATCCCTTCTCCTCCGTTCTCCTCTCAGGATCTTGGGCACGCACACACACGTGCCTGGCTTGAGTTTAAGCCACTGGGTCTGGGACTCAAACCATGGTCGACTACATGGGAGTCCAGTGACATAGCCATTATGCCAACTGCTGGTCTCAGAATTGAATATCTTTAGTGAGCTATCTGAGACCCTTAATGACCTGAGCCCAGTTTACCTCAAGCCTCATTTCTCTCCATTCTTCTAGTATCTAAACTCTAGCCAAACAGAATCACTCAGTTCCATAAACAGACTAGAATCTTGCTAAAAAGTTAAGTGTTCGTTCGTTCTTTCTTTCTTTCTTTCTTTCTTTCTTTCTTTCTTTCTTTCTTTCTTTCTTTCTTTCTCTCTTTCTTTCTCTCTTTCTCTTTCTTTCTTTCTTTCTTTCTTTCTTTCTTTCTTTCTTTCATTCTTTCTTTCTTTCTTTCTTTCTCTTTTAATGTTTTCTATGGGGCATATGTGCTTGTGGGAGAGAGGCAGAAAGAGAAAGGGAAAGCAAAAAATCCTCTCCTGTGGGGGATGGCCATGCTGCAGTCCCTTCTCCTCCATTCTCTCCTTGGGATTTGGGTACACACATGCCTGGTGTGTTTTTTAGCTATCAGCTCTGGGACTCAAACTGTGAAGCTGGCCATGTAAGATCCAGGCCCTTAGCTACCATGTCACTGTCTGGCCCTCTCTCCCTATCTTTATACCAGACTGCAAGTTTTTAAAGGCAATTCCTATACTTTGCTCATTGCTGTATCCCAAAGCCAAGTATGATGCTCTATGTGTAACACGTGCTCAATATGTAAGAGGAGGAAATTGGTGTTGAATTGCTTCTGTTTGAAGGATACATAAAAATGCCATTCGCAGGCATTTGCCTGCCATGCACACCTCACTTTTAGTTAGGAGGTGATTCTTCTATTAGATATAACATGTATTATATAATAATATGGTATGTATATTTGAAAACACTTCTGTCTCTATTTTATTTAAATATTACTGTGTAATGAACTTAAAAGTGATTTTGTTATGAGGCATACTAAACTTACTGAAAAAAATCATTTGGCTTTCAATTAAAAATTGCTGAATGGTTGAATTGAAAAACAGATTCTGCTTTTCTCAGCAAAAATTTCTCAGATGCTTTATACTTTTTAAGAGTCTGTTTTTGGGGCCAGCAGGTGGTGTGGAGGTTAAGGTGCTGGACACTCCCACATGGCTAACCACGGTTTGAGTCCCGGACCTGGCGGCTTCCTTTGTCCCTCCCCCCCCCACGCCTCTCTCTGGTCAAATTAAAAAAATAAATGAATGAAAAAATAAAATTAAATAATAATGAAAAAAATCTATTTTTACATTAAAGGAATTTTTTTCACTTTACACTAGAATATACCAGAAGTAAATAATACAAACAGTGAAATGTCAACTGAAAAATCAGAAAACACCATTATACAGAAATACAATTTTGGGCAAGCGATAAGAGAAGGAAATCCTGAAAGTTTTTGTTCAGATACTGAATATGGAGAAAAGAAAGAAAAGAAAGAAGGTCTCCCTGTAGAAGAAATCATTATAGAAGGTAAAATTATATGGCTGTTTTCTGAGTCATATATTGGGTTGGTTCCACCCACCACACACACACACACACACACACACATTCAGCATATATGTAATATACATGTACACATATATTCATATCACATATACATATATATTCATATATATACAATTAATAAATATACAGATATATTTATTTTGTAATCAATATTTTCTAAGAAAACTATCTTCTATCTCCCTTCTCATTATGTACTACTTGGCTTTTTGCCTTCACTTTGCTGAGTGTGAGCTCCCTAGGGTCATCAGTAGCCTGCTGATGCCAAGACCTTGAGCACTTTTCTGAATTCCAACAACCCTTCTTTAACCACTGAAGTAATTTCCTGAGTCTTTTGTCTTGAAAAAGAGTAGTTTAAAGATGGCACTGGTTACAGGTGCTCAAGCCTAGACCAAGCAGCCACTTGGTGGAGATGTTGTAGAGAGAACAAGAGGGTAAAAATGTCCTTCCAGTCCTGAAATTTTGTATTCCAGATATTGCGACAACATTAGGAATTTGAAATCTATGGTTAGAACATAGATGAATAAAATTAATACCTTGGTTAAGTAGATATTGTATGCAATTGTCCCAGGCTATTCCAAACTTTAAAGAGACACAGGGTAGTGAATACAAAAGTGCTGATTGTCAATCTGGAGGAAGCTAGCAACAATGTCTAGATACTGCTGGACATGGGAAGTAATTGAAACTAGAGTAACCTGTTAGGATAAACTGATTTTTATCAGCTACGTATTTCTATGGAATTTCACTAGAGAATAAAAACCATTTTATAAAACCTCAACTTCTTTCCACATTTTAAAATAAAAAATACTTTTGCTAATAATGAGATAAGAATGTAACATGGAGGGAACTGAATATTCAGCATACTCAATTTATGCTTGTTAATGGGAACTGAATATTTAGGTAAAGTTGATGTCATTTTGTTATATAATTATTGTCTAAAGAAATTTGTAATGCTAAATAGGTTTTTATAAAAATAGGTGATGTATATGTTTTATAAAAACAGGTTTTAGAATATAATATAAATTTTGGGAACCAGCAGTTAGCGTAATGGCTATGTCGCTGGATTCCCACGTAGTCCACCGCGGTTCGCATCCCGGACCCGGTGGCTTAGAACTCACGCCGGGCGCGTGTGCGTGTGTGCCCAAGATCCTGAGAGGAGAATGGAGGAGAAGGGATTGCGGCGTGGCCATCCCCCCTGGGGGGTGATTTCTCGCTTTCTGTCTCTATGTCTCTGTCTGTCTGGCGAGCACACACGCCCTATAGCAAAAACCTCTCAAACAAACAAAAAAAAGAGAATATAATATAAATTTTTACTGTGTTCTCATCATGATAGATTTGCAACTTTTTGAAAAATGCTTCAAGAATGAGATTGGTACTGCCTTCCTTCAGGATGAAAATCAAAGTGAAACCCCTCTACGTGAAATCCTCTGCCTCGATAAAGAAGTCACCAGACTAGGACAAGTCTTGAATGTGGCTGACTTACAATCAGTTACTACAGAGCTAAAAGACACTGTGTGTTTGGAAAAAGACGACAAATGTACAGGATTTAAATCAGTGAGTAAACCTTTTTTAATCGCGAATAAGCCAGTAGAAACAGAGCAAGCACCTCCAGGAAGAACCGAAGGATTAGACATTCATCATGCAGATGGGCATCCTGAGGTTGAAAATAACCAAACGTCACTTCCCCGTGTGCTGGTGGGGATGGCTCACGATGCAGAGGACAGGAGAGCTGTTCCTGAAAACCAGCCATTCAAACAGTACGGTCGGCTTCCAGGCATTCCAGAAGATGCTACTGAGATGGAAATTATAGACAGTGACCAGAACAAAGTGCAGTTGGACTCATCTCTTGATGAAGAGATAAATCTTGTTCAGTGTCAGAAATCTAGTTTACAGGATTCAAATAATGTGATGATAGGTGGCAAACAGTGTACAACAAAGCAAATGCAACTGCAAAATAAAAAAAGTAAGAGCAGCCTGTCATCTTTGAAACAAACCTCCAATTTTCAGCAGGTCCCTTGCAGTGATACTTCAGAGAGACCTGAGCAGGCGGCTCCTTGCCATGGAGTGGCAGATCACCCTGTTTCCCCTGCTGCTCTTGAGCAGCATTTGAAAGCACTCCTTAGGAATTCAGATAAAAGTCTTAACATTACGCCTGTGTTGGCGAAATCCAGCTCAAGGCCGGGGGAAAGAAATATATGGAAAGATATGAATATGAAACCTCGCACGCCTGACCGGCCATCTGAGAGCTGCTGGGGCTGTCTAGAAAAGAGCAGGAAGGCCACTTGCCATCTTCAGGCTGACAGCGAGGACAGCCACGCTCCACAAGCCAAAGAGGCAAGAACTGTCGTCCACACAAAGGCTTCCACAGGAATTCCGCTCCCCAGTAAAGAGACTCAGACTGACGAGAATCAGATAACTGAAGCCACAAAAAATGACCCCTTCTTTGTGGATGTTAACGAAAGACAGCATACACTGTCAAATAATACAAAGAAAACAGAGTCATTAAATGACCCAGTTTCAGGAAAAATGTACAGTGAAGAACAGCTGGAAGAATCCCATTCACTTCATATAAAGCCATCAGAAGATTTAGTAAACAGAAGTGGAAGGTCAGCCTTTGATCTTTCAACTTCAGATAAAAAAACTGAGAAAACTCTAGTATATACAGATTTTTTAGATCCTGGTCCTTGGCCAAAAGTAAATCAAGCTCAAAGTCAGACAGCGAGCACTTCAACGTGCAGGATTCCCTTGTTGTTGAGGGAGAGACTGGTAGGGCCGTCAGAAAACAGAAAGAGCGTTTCAGTGAGTCTGCGTGAAAATGGTGGTGAGGAGAATGTCAGCAAGGATGTACCAGGTAAGAGAGCGGCGCTGTATACTTACTACTTTTGATAAAGGTTCTCCAGATAGGTTGTTTACAATGAAAATGTTTAATATAATTAACATATACATTAATATTATCAATTCGACAAATGTATCTACGCAAAAGTAGGAAAAGTTTATTTAAATTGAAGTGGATATTTTTACCTATATCTGGGCCAATAGTAACGCATGCCATTGTATTTTGGAAATACGAAACATTTTTATCATGAAGAAATAGCAAAAAAACCCAAAATACCTGGGTTATTGACTTAAAATTAGGAACAGCTTACCTGATCGGATCCTTATTTTCCAGAGCACATGCAGGGAAGTAGCTGATGAGGCGTCTGACAAAGTGCAGTGTGCTCCTTTCCTTTTGAGCCCTTAGAAATGTCCTCTGCTAGACTGTTACTTTCATCGTCCAGCTCTCTTCTCTTCTTAATCTTTCCATTATCTTTCCCTTCACCAGCACCGCAAATCTAGCTTTCTTCTCTTGTTTATAAGTAATAGTAACGCATAACATTAATTTATTTCATGTCATTGATATTTGCACTGTTTCAAACACTTCAGATTGAATTCCTTAATCATTATGTGTCTATATTGATATATCCAAATATGAAATACCTTAGAGAATAGAAGGGCTGTTCTATTCTTTAAAACTACCACATGAGACAACATAATGTCCAAGTTTTGCCTTATAGTATTCCATAAAATTTTTTTAAATAGGGAGAGAGAGGTTAATGGATAAAATACATGATTTTATGTTGATGGATATTGAAGTTCTATTCTTATTTTTGAAATTTTTCATAAAAATATTTTCAAATAAAAAACATACTCCCCATCATGAATCCAATTTTATTTTAGAAGGTTCACTATATAAATGTTTGAGTGAATAGATGCTGTATATAAATCAAAGATAGCACAACGAAATAGTTTAAGGTGTGTGAGTCAGGCCTGTCTCCTAGCCGAGTAGTTATGGGATCCTACACACTGCAAAAATCTTGGTCCTGAAGGCATAAAAATCATGCCAGACCCATGAGTGGCCAAGCCTCAGGTCCAGACAGGATGGCAAAATAGAGAAGGGATTGCAGTGTGGCCACACCCAATGAGAGGGTGCTTTTTCTGTTGAACACATGCACCCTTTGGCAATTAAAAGAAGATGTATGGATCTTGTGGAAAATAAGTTTACATTGTAAGCAATCTCACAGTCAAAGTTGTTAAGGTAATTAAAGATATTCTTGGATTTTAAAGGAGCTTCATGGTTTCAACAGTGTGCTTTCTCTGCATTAGAGAAATGCGGATTATAATGAAAGCTGTGTTTGGTCCTCAGGTTTAGCTGGCTTTTTTTTTTTAAAAAAAGACAAATTTAAAAATTACATTTGGGGATTAAAAACAAAAATAAGTACGTCTTGTTTGCTAGTACTAATGGGGAGAAATGTGTGGAAAAATAAATACCAAAAGTCTATGCAACCACATTTCCTAAACTCTAATTTTTGATATAGTAAGATGCATTACTTCAGATTCCATTAATTTTGAATTAGTCAAGAACTGGTTTAGGAAGCTGGTCTAACATTTACCATTTTCTCAGAGGTCTTTTAAGTTAAAATGCCAACAATATAAACATAAATAAGATATAAGGGGAGATATTCAAAAATCTTTAGAAATTCAATTTGTAAAATACTCTTAAGCCTACCCAAGTCTCTTTTAAAATTTGTATTTGACATGCTTCTCTAAATTATTTTTATCCATTTATAAAGCCCGGTCACCCCTTCTAAACAGCCCTTTGTTGGGCTTCTTGCTATGGGCATTTTCTTTAAGTATAGTTTATAAACCCAGTGTCCACTTGGCTCAGACTTTCCTTGTTAATCTGATTTGATTTTAGAAGGTTCACTGTATGAATGTTTACACGTGTGGGCAATGCAGTGACCAGGGGAGTATGGTAACTTTCGAAGTGGTTGTAGAAGGTATTTATATCATCTCGGTACTTCTAATGTGAAATGACAGTTGTCAACAGGTTTTAGAAAGCAGCAATATAATCTTGTTTGTTTTCTGAAATAAACTGCTTAAGAACAAAGTCTAGGAAAACTATCAAATATTCACTGTAAAAAGTTGTTGCTTTTTAAATAGAAAAGCACCGGATTAGAGTGAAACTAGTTCAGCCACCAAAATGAGCACCTCGAGAATGAAATTCAGTCATTACCATTTCCTCTTTGTCCATCAGATACGACCAGCATTAACAGAGTTGCTGACACTTTGAATAACTGGAGTATCCATCCAGATCCCAAGGGGGAGCCCAGTGAAGAGAGGAATGCAATTGCCAAGACTCTTTATGATTCTTCTTTTCCCACAGAACATGTAAGTCAATTAAAAATATTGCCGAGCAGACCTTGGTGAGCTAATTCTACAGATATTTGTAGAACTGTATGCATCTGGATGCTTTAAGACCTAACTGATCTCCAAAATAATATCAAGAGGGCAACATGGCACCATTTTTCACAATTAAGGTTGATAGAAAACAGCAGGAAAAAGTCACAGTGTATAAATCAAGTAGATAGAATCCAGCCTGTTTGGGGAAGGACAGTGTGAGGCATCATATTATGCACTTCTAGTTTTCAGTCACCTAAATTTTGAGAGTTATATTTGAACATTTAAAATTTTAGTTTAATAAAAAAATTATGCCTAATACACAAATCAAGTGTAACTGATTTTCAGAAAGCTTAGGTTAATTTATATTACTTTTGGAAAACAGTTACTGAGATGGAAGAAAACCTATATATTGTAAATTATTTCAATTAGACCGCAGTGTGTGAAAGGTTCAAATATCCAGAGTGATATGATAGTTAAGTATGGATGTACGTATTAAGCAAAGTATTTGTAGAGATTATATGGCTCCTAAGAGTCACTTCATCATAAGGAAAGCAACTAACTACAGCTGACAGGCTATTTGATTAAATTTTAAGTTTACATTTTAGTGTGCAGAACTTTAGCAGCATAGGAGATGTACTGGTCAAAGTCTAAAAAAACAGATAATCCTATGTGTAACTGCTAAAAGGTGACCCGAACTTTAGATTAGGAAAGATTACTTACACAACTGCACAGTGACAGATTTAAAGGTGTATTTTAACATTCAGGTGCACTTTAAACAACTCTTTAGCATATACAACAATATTTTTGTACTAACACATCTGACTTTTTTTTTTTTTTTGAGAGGTTTTTGCTATAGGGTGCGTGCGCTCGCCAGACAGACAGAGAGAGACAGAGAGACAGAAAGCGAGAAATCACCCCCCAGGGGGAATGGCCACGCCTGTAATCCCTTCTCCTTCATTTTCCTCTCGGGATCTTGGGCACGCACGCACACACACCCAGCATAAGTTTTAAGCCACCGGGTCTGGGACGTGAACCGCGGTCAACTACATGGGAGTCCAGCAACATAGCCATTATGCTAACTGCTGGTCTCTACATCTGACAGTTTTTAATAACAGATTTTATTTTCCTTTTAAGTTGGAGAAACCTCAAGTTAGATAGTGTACCTCGCTGTCAGGGAGAATTTAAACAAAAATCAACCCGTTTTCTCAATTGAGCTCAGCGGTACTGTTGTTTTAGTCTGGTGTGTGCCAGCGTTTATCTGTGAGACGCGGTAACTGGTGCACAGTGAGTTTGGCACTGGGAAATCTAGATCTGACCTTGGCCGACTGGGTAAGTCATAGAATCAAAGAGTAAAGGAAGCTTAAGAGCCCATTTCTAATTAAGTTGAGTATTTAACATTTGTAAGAAAGTTGTCCTGCTTTCCAACAGTTCAATGGCATGCTGGGAATTTCACATCTCCCTTGAAAGCCCATTTCTTATAATTAACCTAATAGGGAAGTTCTTTGCTTTTAATTCCTAATGCTCTTCCCACAATTATTGTTTTAAAGAATTTACACTTATAGAATTTGTAACTTTTTCAAAGAAATATTCCCACAACATCCTGTAAGGTTTTTTCCTGTTTTACAGAAGAGGAAACTGACACAAATGTGAAAGAACTCTCCAAGGTCACTAAGATATAATCTGCAGTGGCTCTAGACTAGATGTCTCGCCTTTAGTGTTAACGCCAGAGGTTGGCTCTCCTTCCTCTGAGATGTTTTAGATTTTGGAATATTTACATCTCTATGAGCTACCTTGGGGATGGGACCCAAGGGCAGACCCAGACATATTTAATAGACACCTTACCGCATACAGGCCAAGGGCAGCCTTCTGGTCATCTTTGTATTGCGGCAGTTCAACCCATCACATAAGGTCAGGTGTGGGATTTCCCACCGTGGCTCATCAGTGTTCTTGAAGTTTCGGATTTTGAGGCATTTCCGATTCCAATTAGGGAGGTGCAACCTGTATAAACACGTTCTGTAGAAAAGCAAGTTTCTCCAAATACTGGCACGTGAGATTCCCCAGGTTACTGGTGCAGACATATCTCATGTGTGCTGCTGTGTGTCAGACTGTGTCGAGGATTACTGTCCCACCTTATGCTTGACAACTGAGTTATCACATAATACTGGACAAATTCAAAAGTAGTTTTTTTTTTTTTTTTGACTGAGTTATCACATAATGCTGGACAAATTCAAAAGTAGTTTTTTTGTTTTTGGTAAATAAAACTTTATTAGCACATGACCGTGCCCGCTCTTTCACATAGCGTCTCTGACGGTTTTGGTGTTGCAGTGAGTTATGCTGTGCTTGTGGAAGGCCATTTGGCCCAGAGATGAAGGTATTTACTGCTAGTTCTTTTAAGAAGTTGGCCAGCCCCAGTTCTAAATGAAAACTTGTAGTTTCATTTCAAGATAGTTCTTATGTGGTGGGTTTTTCTTCTTGTTCTTGGAGGGAGGGAGGCTGGCTGTAATCTTGGTTATATCCAGGAATGAGATAGAGAAAGGGTCCACGGTAAGCAAAGCAAGTTCGGTATTTTATACATCCGGTGAGCCAGGTTCATAGCTAGGTTCATTCAAGTTCTGTGAAAACAATCGCAGGCTGAAACAAAAGGATGAGTACCCACCTGGAGAATCGTCAGGCTGGAGTGAGTCTTCTAGATCAGGCACAGAGAAGTAGGTGATGATTTTTTTCTACAGAGATAGGGAGAAGATCCAGGCAACGTGTCTGGTAACGGCTGGAACTAAAGTGACTGTGCTGGCTGGGAGACCTCAGCGGAGCGAAACAGGACAAGCTATATTGAGCGCAAACCTCAATATTTTGTTTTTCTGCAGCTAGTTTCCCCTCCCCCCCAAAGTGGGCAGTTAAAGGGAAAGAAACTAAAACGGGTCTGTGTAGGCATCCTCCACCATCAGCAAGAGTCAGGATTTCGGTAAATTGCTAATTTGTATCAGGATGCCAAATATATTAAAATGCTGTTTTTCATTTTGTTGCAAAATAGGGCCATACATCATACATTATCATTTTACTTCAAAATAAGCAGCAACCTAGATTTCTCGCACTGCATGGGTTACTTAGAATGTTGGTCCTGTGAGCTAAATGAGGTAGGCTAGCACTTACATGCCAGACGTTGTCAGAGAATGTACACGTGTGCTCCGTTTTGTCATAGGATGTGTATGCCTGTCGCAGAAGAGGAATAAGTGAAAATTTCCCCTGGGAGGATGGCCATGCCATAAACCCTTCTCTCGGGACTTGAGGGACATGTACATGCACTGGAGTCATTTTGAAACTGGCAGGTCTGAGACTGGAAGTGCGGCCTTCCATGTAGGAATCCAGTGCCTTAGCCATCATGCCTCCTGCTGGTCCCTGTAGGAACCAGCTACTCTGCAGTAACCGCACCGCTGCATCTTGCCGCCAGTTAAAAGATGCTGGCAAAGCTGAGGCCCACAAGTGAGGTGAGCTGCCAGAGACCTGTTGGCGGCCCGCATGGGTACTTTGAAAGAAGACAGGCCACTAGACAAACATGAGCACGGCATCACCCAAAGGTCAGAGGTAAAGACTGGGGAGACTCGTGGCTGGCTAGAATGTCCAAGGAGCCCAACAGAGCAACCCCCCAAAAAACATTCCTAAACTATGGTTAAATTTTTTTTTTTTTTTAGGTTTTTGCCATAGGGTCTGTATACTCACTAGAGAGGCAAAGTGAGAGGGGATGTCCCCACAGGGGACATTGCAATCCGTCCTCCTCCATTCTCCTCTTTAGGATCCCGGGCACATGAGCACATGCCCCGGCGTGATCCTCATGCCACTGGGTCTGGGACTCAATCCACCATCTGCATGTGAGTCCAGTGACCCAACCTCTGCGCCACCTGCTGGCCCAGACTGGTAAAGATCTTAATATAAGGCACTACTCAAAGATCTATACAAAGATTTATAAACAAATGATATTTGCTGTGGCCTAATTTTTAACAATAATTTCCTTATAGTTTAAATGTCCAGCAAGAGAGTGAATTATGGAATATGTGAAGCAATCCTCTTAAGAGATTTTTAAGAATGGAAGGAAATGCTAAATATATTAAGGCAGTATATAAACCAATACAAATACAATGCAAAATTGTTTTAAAAGATTTTATTTATTTATTGGTTGATTTATTTTCATTTGACCAGAGAGGAACAGAGAGAGAGAGAGAAAGTGAGAAAGCAAGCTACCAGGTCCAGACTCAAACCACGGTTGGCCATTTGGGAGTCCAGTGACTTTAACATGCCACCTGCTGGCCCCACAACACAGATTTTTAAAATATGTATCCTGGAAAGAGGCCAATATCAAATGTTTAATGGTAGTTGAGATCTTGGGTGATTTTAATGCAATTCTTGTCCTGTTTTGTATTTCTAAAATATACATGTGTTTCCCTTACAATTATATTAAAAAACAGCACTTAAGTTAAAGTATTTTTTTGAATAGATGATTTTTACTAGAAATCTATCTGAAAACCATCAAAGATTTTTTTCATGATATTAACTCCAATTTATTTTTCATAGTGATAAAACTGGAAACAAAGTAAACATTCAGCAGG
>NW_006159476.1:582689-583031 GCF_000334495.1 Tupaia belangeri chinensis | reverse complement strand
TGGCCATTTGGGAGTCCAGTGACTTTAACATGACACCTGCTGGCCCCACAACACAGATTTTTAAAATATGTATCCTGGAAAGAGGCCAATATCAAATGTTTAATGGTAGTTGAGATCTTGGGTGATTTTAATGCAATTCTTGTCCTGTTTTGTATTTCTAAAATATACATGTGTTTCCCTTACAATTATATTAAAAAACAGCACTTAAGTTAAAGTATTTTTTTGAATAGATGATTTTTACTAGAAATCTATCTGAAAACCATCAAAGATTTTTTTCATGATATTAACTCCAATTTATTTTTCATAGTGATAAAACTGGAAACAAAGTAAACATTCAGCAGG
>NW_006159476.1:563394-582528 GCF_000334495.1 Tupaia belangeri chinensis | reverse complement strand
AGGAGATAGTTAAATCATCACACATCCGTAACAGGGAGTACTTAGTAGATGCTGACAATTGTTAATAAAAATTTCAGTGACCTAGGAAACTGCTCAGAGGAAAAAACAAGAAATAAAATTCTTTAGAATGAGCAAATATGCCAAAATGGACTTAACAGCAAACAGTATCAATGTTGACAGGTATTGCTGGGTAACGGGTTACTGATGATTTTCACTTTTATACTTTTCTTCATTTCCTAAATTTACAGCAAGTATTTTGTTATCAGAAAAATATCTTAAAAGTTCTTTTTTAAGAACACAGCATGCTGAGTGTGCCCAACGCAGTGCCTTGGAAACATGCCAGCTTCCAAGCCCTCAATGCTCCTTCCTGCTCTTCAACAATGGTGCTCAAGTGGGAAGGGGACCCAAGGCAAAGGCAGTTTCTGTAGCTTATTTCCGGTCACATTTTTAATTTTCATCTAGCTTTGAAAACAAAGGCTTGTGTGGGAAGGGAGCAGAAGACAAATAGATTTTTATCTGCATTGTTTTAATTGTCTTTTATCTCAGTGTAAGCTCCAAACCTTTTAGAAACCATCTGTGGTTATCCCTGGAATACGTCAGAGACTTTGAAGAGCTACTACATAAGCCTACAAAATGACAATTGTATAGATTTGTTATCAAAAGTAGTAAGGCAGTTGGAAATCAGCCAAAAAGATGGTACATTTATCACATACTGTGACTGCAGAGGCTTAATGGATTTTATTTATAGCCTTTTGTACAGTCATTTCAATGGTAAAACAAGTCTGATCTTTCCTAGGTGCAAACAAAGCCTGTGAAGTCTACTCTGTTACAAAGCCACTTGCAGGCAACCAAGTTTGAAGCCGTTACTGATCTGGCTGCCTCTTCTCCCTGTGAAGACGACTGGCAGAGCCTCCTAACAAAAGAAATAAATGAAATCGAAAAGTTCTTAAGCTTAGAAAACGACAACCAACCTAAAAAAAGAAAAGCAGAAGAGATGTTGGAAAAGACAGATTAATGCCTGCAGTGGTGAACCATGCACCAAAATACTGTTTCTACTAGAACGAAATGACTTGCAGTACACCTTAAGTTTCACAACTGTCCTCATTCTTCCAGACTGCCTGATGTTACTGTTTTGTATCTGCTCTGCAAACGCGTCATTTAAGATAGCTGCCCTGTAATTATAGCTTGCCGTCAGCACCCAATTATTCCCCTTTAAATTTGTCTTCCCTTTGTAGAGCCTTTCTTCAAAGTGGGGCCCTTCTGTCCTTACAGAACAGAACTTACCCAGCAGCCCTTCACCAGCAATTACTTCGTATCCCCTGGAATTTGATTTTACTTTTTGAGATGATAAATGTCCAGACTAGGCAAGTTTTAGTTCATAACATTTTACTGTGATTTGGGGTTTTCCCCTCCCAAATGAACAAAATTAAACACCTAACAACTCAGGTATCAGAAAGACTCAGAAGGCTGTTCTTCACTTTGTTCAAGTTCTGCTTCCAGGCATTGAGTGTGTCATACAGTTGCTGCCACTGTTGTTTCCCGAATGTCCGGTGTGTGCTATGACTAAAATGGAAAAATAAAGACAAAGGGTTAATCAGCCTTTCAGCCATTGCTGCTCTTTACTCATACTGCACACTTGAATCTGGCTAAAAGCAAGGCTAAATATGCACAGAAGACGTAATTTGGAATTCTGAGAGAATTTTAAGGATCAATTTTTTTTTTTTTTAAATCTTTACCATAAAGATCCTGAACCTTCAATTCTCTTGAACTATATAAAGCAGATGTAAAAGTCATTAGTATTCTAGCCAATGCTCAGCCATTAAATGAAATGTGCTGGAAAATAGGACTCTTTCATTAAATAAGCTAATCACATTCAGTCTGAACTTTAATAAAATTATGATAAATAGCAACTATTTAACTACAGTCAACTGATACGCACTCCACCTTGGTTCTCTAAACATTTAAATGAAATAATTGGAACAAATGAAACTGTCCTACAAAATGCTGCAAAATAGTGAATGTCTCACCTGACAACTACTTTTCGCTGGGTTTGATCAATTTTGCAGTAGACCATTTTAGTTCTTACCGCTGAAAAAAGATTTTTACATGATATGTTATTAGGACAATTTCCAAGAAAAACAACTAAGATGTGACCAACTGACTACAAAACCTTACAGTTTCTCCAGCATTATTTTAACAAACTGGCTGTTTCAATCCAATAAACAAAGCAATATGATACCACCCAGAGGAAGGCGGCCATGCATTTACCCTGTGGCTGCTGGGCCGATCTAGATTAAATCAATGTTACCCAGTTTTTTAAAACTCTAGATGTTCTCCCCTAAAATCACATTTGGGGAGGGGGGGAACTAATTTCCTAATGAGATGCTATTTCCTTGTAGGACTGTTGGAGGCTTAAGATCACACAAGAAACCATGCCAATAGTTCTGTACATTTTATTCATCTTAATTATACAATCCCCCAGCTTTCAGGCTTAAAAAGCTCAGAAAAAATCCAGATAAAGTTAAGTCACTTAAAAATGCAACTACTGGGGAAGTACATCCCATCTCTAGACTAACGAAACACTGGTAATGTTGACACTCGCAGGCCATCTGCTACTGCAGGCACTAGGCTTTCCCCCGTCAATTCGCTTCACCCTCAGAAGCACAGAAGCACTCTCGCAGGCTGTTCTGGATGAACTCAGACCTTCCTGTTCAGAGGAAGACCTGGTCCTAAGCTATGTGATCTTCAAGTCTGAGCTCTTAACCGTGATGTATAATAGGCTGCATAAAGATCGCTGCCTGTGATCTCAAAGGAGAGAAAATACACCAAAAACACCTAGTAACTTATTTTCATTGATTTTTACTTTACTACAAATACAAGGGTACTTAAGAAAATTCACAGAAAATGGAATTAAAGCACGAGTTTATTTTGGTGCAAATAAAATTTTAAACCTATATAGTTTTTCCTAACATGCATTTTCCATGAATTTTTGAAGACCCCTGCATACCTGCTTATCTGCCAAACAAAGACATCTATACAAAGGACCTAGCTCTATTAGCATAAGGCTTGGTTTCAAGAGAGAAATGTTACTGCTTTCCACACAGAAGAGAAATTGTAGATATAAACAGGTTCTATTAGATTTACCATCAATAACAAATGCCTCGACGTCATCAGCTCCAATCTGAAGTTCTTGCTGCATCGTATCAAAAGAAATTTCTTTGTTTTCCACAGCCATTCCCATAAAAGTAAGCAGTCTCATTTTGGCCATATTCTGTTCATGCAGCAGGCCTGAGGAACGTGACAGTGAAGCATGATGAGCAGCCTTTCTAACCAGAGAGCTGTGCGTTACTCTGTGCAAGTCGCCATGTTCAGGCACATACAGGGTAACACTGTGATGACGCTTCCTATATGTGCGGCCGTAAGCCGACCCGTCATGAAGTTAGAGCATCGACCTTATCCTTCTAGAGCTACACGCCTTTATTACTGCTACAGTGCCGTGGGTGACAGGCTCTAAAGGTTTTATACACCTTACACCTTTTATATTTATACATTTTAGGAGATAAACATAGAAATTACATTTCATAAGAACATTTTCTATTTAATCAAACACCTAAGCTTATTTTCACTCATAACTCCTCATCTCAACACACAGGGCCTGCCCCTGCTCACTGTGAATTGTCACCACTACATGGAGAGGTTACACCTTCCTGCCCATAACCAGTTAGGGACACACTGCCTTTCCCGTTGGGTCACTTTAGATTAAAACTTCAAACTGCCAAAGTGTGTTTGTCATTTGGCAGTTACAGGCCCAGTATGGTTAGCACTAGATAAAACCCGACAGTGACACTTGGTCTTTATAAAGAAAAAGTAAAAAATCATACAAATAATTCAGTTTTCATATTATGATTTCTAATAAAACATATAATTACTCAAATCACAAACTCAACTTCTAGAAGGAAACTTACCAACCTAGTCCTAGTACTTTCACTTTAAAAAACAAAACTGAAGACCCAGACTCAAAAGCCTCTGACAGCTTGGGGTGTGGCTGCTCCCAAGTCAGCCTGTACACGCTGGGTGCACACACCGCGATCCCACCTGGGTGAAGTGGCGGGAGGGATCGTGGTATGAAACCCTACTGAAGATGCCTGCCTCTCTGCATAAAAAGGAAAAGAGAAGAAAAAACACAGTGAGCTAAGAGATGACACGACTGATCGGCAGTCACACAGTGGCAGTGAGACCTGGAACAGAGGTTCATTTTCAAGATAACGGGTTACGTACAGGATGCATATTTGCAAAGCCTACATACCCAAATAATGACCTGGTCCCGGGAAGAAGCAGAATTACAATACACACACACATATAGATGTAATATATATACTTGTTATGCTAACCTATCATTTTAAAAACATTTCTAAAGCGAATCTAGATCTATTTATGCATTCCTTTTCTCTAAACTTTCACATTACACAAACTTAGCAATGGCAATCATGTGCCCTCTGGAAATTCAGAATCTCAGGAACCAGCAGTTAGTGTAATGGCTATGTCGCTGGACTCCCACATAGTCAACCGCAGTTCGCATCCCGGACCCAGTGGCTTAAAACTCACACCAGGCACGTGTGTGTGCGTGCCCAAGATCCTGAGAGGAGAAGGGATTGTGGTGTGACCATCCCCTCTGGGGGGTGATTTCTTGCTTTCTGTCTCTATGTCTCTCTCTGTCTGTCTGGCGAGCACATGCGCCCTATAGCAAAAACCTCTCAAAAAAAAAAAAAAAAAAATCAGAATCTCCAAGTTTGCACACTCAAAAAAGTTTTGTAAGCATGCCATAAATTTGAAATTTACAACATTCATGTATCAGTGGAAGACTAGGAAAGCCCATTAATGTAGAGCATGATCATCTCTTAATTAGCTGTAATTACGACACAGGTTTCCTATTTGGCACAGATTCAACAAAAACATGATCATCATAACTCAAATGAATGAGGTACACAAGTATTGCTAACTGGGTTTAATGGAAGCCTACAAGCATCAAAAAATCAATTAGTGCACATTAACCCTAATTAACAAATGCAAATTAGATGCTGATTAACTTTCCGAAGCCAGAGGTACAAGTGGATAACACCAGGTTACACGTGGACATGTTAGGGCAATTCTGCTGACACCAGGTAATGCTGTTGGTGGCCCACAGTGTCGGTGTTAATACAAAGAAATGTTGTGACAAACTCATGCCACCTGTGGAAATGGACACATCTGTAACCAGACTTGCAGCTGCACATCTAATACATCTACAACCGAAAATAGAGACATTTAATAAAATGGCTCCCCCAAAGTAGCTTAAACACATTTCTAATGAAAGAGCATTAATTTGCACAGATGTTCAAGAAACAAAAGGCAACTCAATAAATTGGCAATGCTATGAATTTTCTGTATCTGAGAATAAGTAGTAATAAGTCTCAAAAATGTCTTCATGCTCCCAGTTCCACAGGCGTGGACAATTCTTTCAATACATGAAAATGAAGCAACTCCTGAGATTTCTAAAATGTGATTATACTCTTCAAATGAAATCTATTACAACTCTGAAGCTACAAGCTTATCATGTATTAAAAACTTGTCAGAGAAAGATTTTTACTAGAATGAATTACATAAAAGCATTATTTATTTTCCACATGGAAACCTGCATCTAATTGATATTAAGCACATCACACTGACGTTGGAAGTCACTACTCTGAAACAAAGAACCAAACCAGAAGCCTCGAGGACTCTCCTTGTCTGAAGTCACAGTGCTGGTATCATATTTCAACTCTAAAGTTATAAAAAATCTAATTTTATGGAAACATTTATTCATTACTAATATGTCAAAACCTTAATGCAGTAATAAAAAAATGTGCATCATTGAGCAATTTCTGCATTGTCACTGACCCGTCTTAAAATGCTGCAGTACAGAAAACGCAATTTGGATGCGTGCACTAGCTTATGAGCCAGTGCTCCTTTGCAACAGTCAATTACACATCAGCGGGGGAGTGTCCGAGTGTTAATTACTACCCTTCCTTGGTGCTAAATAAAGAGGGTGCTGACATTAACATTCCATCACAGCTTCGTGCTGCCAAACACATTAACTGGGCAGAGTGTGGTTCCCAGGTCTAGTGCACCCGGCAAGCCACACGCGCGTGGGCACGGACTGATACTGGTTTATTTTAAATGCCTTATTATGTCAGAATAAGTCAATCTTCCCAATCCGAATGGCTGCACAAAATTTACAAAATTAACGGTTGCCAAATTGAGTACTAAGTTTAATCAAAGCAGATTAATTGGTCTCTTCATCTTTATCACCAACAATCAGAAATAATAATTATTATTCAATTTTAATGTGGAAAATATAATCAACTTCGGATGTATTTTGATTACTCCCCAGGAAAACAAAGCACATTAGTTTATAGTTGATTTCACTGACCAAAATAGTAGTTTTACAACACTTAAAACCTGTTCAGTGCAGGTCTCCTCTACTTTTTTTTTTTTATAATTTTAGTATGTTGAAAACATGCTCCAGAAGGAAATTAAAATACTGAACATGAGGCCTGCTCAAGGAGAGTAAATTAAAATTCAATTAAATTTGGTAAAGATTAACTGAATTCTGATGTGCTAGACAAGAAAATCCACAGGTAAAAGTCAGAAATTCAGCCTACTCTTCCGTCTTTAGCAAAAGGGAGGAAAGCTTTATTATCACGTAAAACCACAGACGCATCCCCATTTCTAATTCCACCTCTCACATCTATTTTCTGGTGCTGTTTACTTCTGTACTTTGTTTTTTATCCAGGGCGGGAAGTATGAGATCCATTCACAGAATACTATTGGGTTGTCAGAAAGTCATGATGCATTTTTGCATAGAAAAATGTCATGACTCTCTGATGACGTAACACATGAGACAGAAAACCTATCTGTTACAGTTTATTGACGTCTTTAAAAAGATACCGACTATGTCACCATGAAGCTAAGGAATAAGAAACGAATTTATTTTAAACAGGGATGCTGAGCTTAAGCAAGTGCTATTAATCATCAGTTTTTTTTCAGCTCTTAATTACTTCCAGGAGCTAGCAGGTGAGGGAGTGATTAAGGCAAAGGACTCCCATGTGGCTGACCATAGTTTGAGTCCCAGACCCAGTGACTTGAAACCCGTGTCCGGGCGCGTGAGTGTGCGTGCCCAAAAATCCCAAGAGGAAAACAGAGAAAAAGGGATTGCAGTGTGGCCATTCCCCCGGGGGTGATTCCTCACTTTCTGTCTCTCTGGCTAGTACGTGCGCCCTATAGCAAAAATCTCTCTCTCAAACAACCACGATGACTTCTAAGTCGCCATTATTTCAAAATAACGGTGATTCTCATCCCATCCCCGAATTTTAAAAATGGACTTGCATGCTGCCACAAGTGCTGCTTCCTGCCCCAGCAGCCATTCCCGTGTGCTCTTTTCAGTTGTCAGAGGGCACGTGGGTAAGAGAGAGAGAGAGAGGAGGCGCCGCCAACAGGGTGTGGCCAGGCTGCAGTCCCTCTTCCTCCATCTCCATCCCGTCAGGATCGGGGGCATCATACTTTTGTGCCCTGGCTGCTCCCCATACACAGCACCTGACCACTGTGCTCTGGGGCCACCCTCATGAGGATGGAGTCCTCGTTTAAACCGCCAGCCCAGTGTGGGGGCATTGATCTACACGCACGTTGGGATCATTTACAATGAAGCCACACTGTACCTGCTGGACCTCGTGATGCGTAACTGTTACTGTTCTGGAGTGACATGTCCCCCATTCCTCAGAGAGCAGCTCCCAAAACTTACCAAGTGAATCAATGAAGTCTTTATTATTCTGGTAAAACTTGACATACGATGCCAATTTAGCACTCACAAAAATGGTTAGGAGCTACACAGGTAAGGGATGAAAAAAGAAGCCATCAGTGCAAAAATCAAGAGTTAACTTCAAGATATTTCTGAGAAACTGACGCCTACAACTCGTTCAGTACAGAAATACCACCTGCTGTGGCAAATCACTACCCACTGGCGTTCCCATGTGGCACACCTGGAGAAAGAACCACCAGTGAACACCAGAGTCGTGAGCGGTGCTGTCCAAATGGAAAGTTACCCCAAATATATTTATGCTTGCACCTGGAAAGTGTCTGTGCGTCTAAATATCAGATTTATCTTCACTGGCATTAGTGGCAGGAAGTAATGAAAAGGGCTTCGTATGATCTATGTCCACAATGGCCAGGCAAGCGAGGGGATGACAGGAAGAGCCACGGGCCAGTCTCTTCCCAATACAAAAAGAGCGCCCAGTTCCCATCTCGCCAGACAGCTCCAATATCACATGCATTAATGCAAAGAACAGAGCGGGGCTTCAGGATGCAAGACCGACGAAAGAGCACATTCTCACGGTTCAGGAGCGACGACTTACATCATGAATGAGCTCGCCTTCCAAAAACTTGACTGGCTTTAAAGTAAGAAGATGGTCAAAAAGAAACGCATTTGGATCTTTCAGTGCTCGCACGATGCACCTTAAGTAGGAAACAAAAATGCAAGCTCAGAGGCTTCAAATCCTTTCACTCTTTACAGAACACGACATGTATTCAATCCGTAAAATATCTAACATACACATCGTAATAGTACGTGCGCCCTATAGCAAAAATCTCTCTCTCAAACAACCACGATGACTTCTAAGTCGCCATTATTTCAAAATAACGGTGATTCTCATCCCATCCCCGAATTTTAAAAATGGACTTGCATGCTGCCACAAGTGCTGCTTCCTGCCCCAGCAGCCATTCCCGTGTGCTCTTTTCAGTTGTCAGAGGGCACGTGGGTAAGAGAGAGAGAGAGAGGAGGCGCCGCCAACAGGGTGTGGCCAGGCTGCAGTCCCTCTTCCTCCATCTCCATCCCGTCAGGATCGGGGGCATCATACTTTTGTGCCCTGGCTGCTCCCCATACACAGCACCTGACCACTGTGCTCTGGGGCCACCCTCATGAGGATGGAGTCCTCGTTTAAACCGCCAGCCCAGTGTGGGGGCATTGATCTACACGCACGTTGGGATCATTTACAATGAAGCCACACTGTACCTGCTGGACCTCGTGATGCGTAACTGTTACTGTTCTGGAGTGACATGTCCCCCATTCCTCAGAGAGCAGCTCCCAAAACTTACCAAGTGAATCAATGAAGTCTTTATTATTCTGGTAAAACTTGACATACGATGCCAATTTAGCACTCACAAAAATGGTTAGGAGCTACACAGGTAAGGGATGAAAAAAGAAGCCATCAGTGCAAAAATCAAGAGTTAACTTCAAGATATTTCTGAGAAACTGACGCCTACAACTCGTTCAGTACAGAAATACCACCTGCTGTGGCAAATCACTACCCACTGGCGTTCCCATGTGGCACACCTGGAGAAAGAACCACCAGTGAACACCAGAGTCGTGAGCGGTGCTGTCCAAATGGAAAGTTACCCCAAATATATTTATGCTTGCACCTGGAAAGTGTCTGTGCGTCTAAATATCAGATTTATCTTCACTGGCATTAGTGGCAGGAAGTAATGAAAAGGGCTTCGTATGATCTATGTCCACAATGGCCAGGCAAGCGAGGGGATGACAGGAAGAGCCACGGGCCAGTCTCTTCCCAATACAAAAAGAGCGCCCAGTTCCCATCTCGCCAGACAGCTCCAATATCACATGCATTAATGCAAAGAACAGAGCGGGGCTTCAGGATGCAAGACCGACGAAAGAGCACATTCTCACGGTTCAGGAGCGACGACTTACATCATGAATGAGCTCGCCTTCCAAAAACTTGACTGGCTTTAAAGTAAGAAGATGGTCAAAAAGAAACGCATTTGGATCTTTCAGTGCTCGCACGATGCACCTTAAGTAGGAAACAAAAATGCAAGCTCAGAGGCTTCAAATCCTTTCACTCTTTACAGAACACGACATGTATTCAATCCGTAAAATATCTATCTAACATACACATCGTAACAAAAGATACTGGTTGCATATCGGGTGTATCAGTCTTAACAAAATGAAATGAGATGGTTGTAAACAGGAACGTGCCCAAGAGCAGTGACCGAGGGGCGGTGCCTCCCTGTGCACACCTGGAGTGCTGGCACACACACCTCACGCATGGCTACAACGTGGGACACAGTACCGTTGTGCCCACTTTATCAGTGAGGGATGGCTCTGACAGGAAAAGTAACTGTGCTGAGGTGGGTGAGGTCTGAGCACAGGCTGTCCGCCTCACTGCCACTAACAACCTTTCCCCAATTTCTTAACGCAGGGGTCTGCAGACGCAGCAACCCACAAAGAAGGTTCACAATCACTGTCTCATGGACTTACGGCTCTAGTTACATCTAGAGCTGTTTAAAGGCCTTTTCATTTAGCAGTGGGCTAATTTTTAGTAAGCTGCCAACTTTCCCCCATCTACATGCTTTCTGTTAGATAAAATGACCCAAGGCTAAGTTCTAATTATTATATTGGGTTTTATTGTTTTTGTTTTTTAAAGGTTTTTGCCATAGGGCGCATGCACTCACTGGAGAGTGAGCAGGAAAGTGAGAAATCACCTCCTAGGGCAGGGGGAACGGCCACACCGCAATCCTCCTCCTGGGATTTTGGACACACACCACCAGGCGTGATTTTCTGTCTGGAACTTGAACTGCAGTCAGCCATGTAGGAGTCCACCCCCTAACCACTATGTCACCTGCTCACCCCTAGACTGGGATTTCTATGCCAGTTCCAGCAACAGTGCATCGTCGCTATTTTTCATGCAATCTATGGTTCTTCCAACACCAAATCCTGAATTCAGTATTTAGCACCTACATTAGAATCGCCAAGGAACACATGGTTCAAATGGCGTGGCTCACTGGCAGATGCAAACGTCTGGAGTTGGGTAACGGGCTGGCGGCCACCCTGGTTGCCGAGAAGCCCTCCTTAGTAGTGGTCCTTGTTACCTGTGGGCATCCACCCGTGCCTGGGAAGCATTGTCCTCCGTGTAACTTCCAAGCAACTCCACCATGACTTTTGAGGCAGCATCACTAAAAAGAAACAGTACTTTAGGAACTCGACTTTCACCCATTAACCACCATGCCACCAGCTGGCCCCTCAGTTAAAAATGCGTTAAGTGCCAGGCACCATGCTGCAGATGATGGTGACCAAGGCAGACATGGTCCCCGCCTCCAGGCAACGTCATGGGTTTTTCTTCTGGTAGGGAAGATGAAGGAAAAACAACTGACGAGGAAGGGAATAAAAGTGAGGCACTGAAATGACGAAGGTGAGAACAAGGCTACTTCAGACAGAGGAGACAGGGAAGTCTCTGAACAGACCAGGTGTACGCAGAGACCTGCCCGCTGAGAAGTACCTCCTGGCACTTCTTCTGGGCCGTGAAGGGAGCTGGTGGTACTTTCTAGAAAGACAGCGAGAAGCCACCTCTGGAGGGATGGCCACCCATTCTCCTCTTAGGATTTTAGACACACACACACACACACACACACACACACACACACACACACACACAGGTGCCTGGCTTGAGTTTCAAGCCTCTGGGTCTGGGACTCAAATTGCAGTCGACCATGTGGGAGTCCTGCAATGTAATCACCATGCCATCTGCTGGTCCCAAGATTCCTTCCAACGAAGCTAACCTTTCAGTTACGGATGTGACTAGGACCAGCAGATGGCATAATAGTTATGTCACTGGATTCCCGCACAGCTGACCGTGATTCAAGTCCTGGGTGCCTCTGCATCCATGCCCAAACCCCAAGAAAGAATGGAGTACGCTACAGCAAAAGTTGCTCCCAAAAAATTATTAATGTAGTCAATTTCTGGTGCAGTGTGAAAACTAAAATGAATAAATAAATTCATTTGATCTGGACTCTTAGAAAAATTTTTCTTCACCCTTCCTTTAAATTGACTGATCATCAGTTACAGAAAGCTTTGCTAACTATGAGAAATGGAGTTTTCCTTCACTTGTTTTCTAGAAACATTTTGCCCCACATGTTTACTTCAACCGAGGTAAAATCATTATCAATTAGTCCAGCAAATGGTTTAGCGGTTACACACTGGATTCCCACATGGCCAACTACAGTTCGAGCCCTGGATCCGGTGGCTTGAAAATCACGCTAGACGTTTGTACGTGCATTCCAATGCCGCCAGGAGTGATTTCTCACTTTCTCTCTCACTGTGTCTGTGTCTTTCTGGCGAGCACACACGCCCTAAGGCAAAAACCTTAGGAGGAAAAAAGTAGCAATTATATCACTTATTTTTAAAAGTTAGCAGTACTCTGGGACCAGCAGTTAGCGTAATGGCTATGTTGCTGGACTCCCACGTAGTAGACCGTGGTTTGTGTCCCGGACCCAGTGGCTTAAAACTCACGCCAGGCACGTGTGCGTGCGTGCCCAAGATCCCGAGAGGAGAATGGAGGAGAAGGGATTACAGCGTGGCCATTCCCCCTGGGGGGTGATTTCTCGTTTTCTGTCTCTCTGTCTCTGTATGTCTGGCGAGCGCATGTGCCCTATAGCCAAAACCTCTTTAAAAAAAAATTAGCAGTACTCTACACTCCCTACCGGCTCCCTGCTTGGAGCAGCCGCCACCCTGGGCCCACAGGACGAGGCTCCGTCGCCCAGCACCGCCTGCCCAGGGTCCACGCCGGCACCAACACGCCAGGAGCAGGCGGTCAACGCAGAGCAGTGTCCCTTCAGGGCCAGGTCACCTCCCAACCCGAGTCCCAAGCAGGAGAGTAGGTGGGGAAAGGCTGGCCGGAGCACTTGGACCAGCGGGTAGGCCTGCACCCAGTGGAACGCCGTTGCCTCTGTCCCCACCGGCAGCTCCAACCCCAGTGTCCTCAGGGGTGCTGCACACCTCTCCTAATATTGTTCTCAGCCGTCCCTGGACATGAGAACCCTCTACGCCGTGGGCCGGGCAGAATCAGGTGCCAGCCTGGCCGGCCTGGGCAGGACGTGCTCCTGTGCAGTGAGTGACAACGGGCTGCCTGGGAAGGGGCACGTGGGTGCGTGAGGCAGGGAGATGGCCATGTCCATGAAGCAGGGCCACCGCAGACCTGTAGCTCCCCGAGTGCGTGCCCCGCGCACACCGACCTCCACACGCCGCCGTGCTGAAGGAGCACTACGCGCCACACGAATCCTGCGTTCCGAAGAAAATAAAAGCCTAAAGAATGTACGCTAAAATTCCAGGGGAAGGAGGTTTTTGCAGTGAGTGACACAGAGATCACTGAAAAGACCTATAAAAATAATGCCAATGACGCTCAGTCACCGAGGAGGCAGTGACGGCCAGGCCGGCTGCTTGCTAAAGGGGACAGCGAACAGAGGGAGCCTACGGTGTCCCCATGGTGCCCACTCGGGAAGGGTTCCTGCCTTCACTGACAAGGAGCACAGGGACTTACAACGGACGGAGAGCACGGTCAACTCGGTTTGGGCACGTGGAGTCAGAGGTACCTGTGGGGCCTTGCAAGAGAGTAGCTGAACATAGGGCTGAGGCTCAGAGAGCCCGGGTCACCCATGGTGGGAGCGGGCGGGGGGAGGAGGGGAGGTGGGGAGGGGAGGTGGAGGAGAATGAAGGGCCTGGACCCAGACCGAGTTAACAACAGCACTACAGCAGCTACAGACGAGTAACTTCCAGGTATCTGACATGGAAGAGCCGAAGACGCTGGCAAACACCAGGGCAATGGTGTCCCCAGCCCAGAGGAGGGCCCGTGAAGGAAGCGGTCCCCACGCAGGCTGAGACCAGACGCCGAGGGCTGCAGTGCCTACTGACTGCGTGTGTCGTTAAAAATACAGGACCCAAGGGACCAGCAGTTGGTGTAATGGCTATGTTGCTGGAGTCCCAACGTTGTAGTGTCACTGAATGACCAACCACTAAAGCCAGGTTAAAGCTGGAGGGAGTCTTTACTAGCAGATCAGCAACTACAGCCTGAGGCTCAGGGCCGAGAGGCAGCACTGCAGCCCCAGCCCAAGTTTGGGGCAGCCTCTCCTGGGGTCGATCATCAGGTGTACAGGATTTTTATGCAAAAGCAGTTACAGAAGTTGAATCAAGTAGGTTAATTATTTTTGAGGGGAGTGGGGTTTGAGGTAGGTATATGATGTCTAACACCCTCAGGGGGTACTGGCAAAACAGAAAGAACAGGGACAGACGCTTCACTCAGCGACGACCCGGAGTTCTCGCACCCATGAAGCCCATCCCAAGAACGCCACGTGAGCTGATCCTGCGTCTGTCCTACTACCCTGGGCAGGACGGTCTACCCTCAGAGCTGCAAGGCCAGGCAGACTTGTGAAGTGGCTTACATGGGGTCACACTGGGGCAAACCCAGACCCGACCCCGCAGTCGGAATGCACATTTACAATGTGGAGTAAAACACGGATTCTCTCTCCAGCAGGTTTTCCCTTTTCTTTTTTCTTAGATAACTGCTATAGAGCATGTGTGCTCATCAGACAGACAGAAAGTGAGAAATCATCCTCCGGGGGGATGTCCACGCCACAGTCCCTTCTCCTCCAGTCTCCGCTCAGGATTTTGGGTGCACACACACCTGGCATGAGTTTAAGCTGCCAGGTCTGGGACTCAAACCACAATGGACTATGTGGGAGCCCAATAACATAAGTATTAAGCCATCTGCTGGTCCCTCTTTTTGACGGTTTATATCCTTCACTTGAGATGGTCCTTGTCCTACGCTACTCACTCTCAACACCTCCCTGACAGCTGGCAGGAATACTGTCCCTTGCATGCAGCACACTGTGGTCACCGCTTCAAATGAAACTGCTCACAAAGGTAAGAGGACATTCGACGCTCACAGCAGAAATGTGACAAGTTACTACTTACTGTAACAGAAGCCCAGCAGATGGCATGGAGGTTAGGGTGGCTAGATCCCACATGGCCAGAGGCGTGGTGTGGGTCCTGAACCCAACAACTTAAAAAACCATCAGGTGTGGTGTCAAAAATCCCGAGAAAAGAATGGAGGAAGGACTGTGGTGTGGCCACTGCCCTGGAGGAGCCTTCTCACTTTCTCCTCTCTTGCACATGGACTCCAGCAAAAGTTAAAAAAGGAGAGAGACACATTAATCTTGCTGATTTTCTCTAATACACTGAAAAACTCTAGCATCAAAAGCCAGGAAAAATTTGAGCAAGTAAACTAAACTGGACAATGGTTACTTTCTCTAGAAGTACTTAGCCCCTATGTGAAAAGAGAAATCGAAAAGTTAGTTCAAAAGAAGATAGCCTTCACGAAACAAAAGCGATGCTAACTCTATAAACCAGGCCAAACCTATCATTTGGGAGGTACCCTGAATGGGGTAGACAGAAGATTAATAGTTCGGGCGTAAAGTTTTGAGGTTAAATAGGAGCCTGAGAGGCCTGCGACCCTGCAAAGCCCACCAGTGCTCAGTGAGTACAATCTGGAGTTGCGGACACCCAGGGATTAGCAACTGCACCATTTCAAGAACAAAAGCAAGCTTTGTGTCTAATTGTTGCACTTGTCTTTAACCTAGCAGAACCAGAAACACAGATTCACAGCGGCTCTGCAGAGAGCAGAGTGAAACGAGCATCCTCCTTGTCTTCAGAAAACACCCCGCCGGCCTCAGACTGCCCACCCGGGAGCTCACTGCAGCCCAGTACCTTTTCTTACAGTCCACGAGGGCCTCGTAAAGCAGCCTCAGCAGGGTGTGCTTTTTCTCAGTGTTGAGGTTCCAGTCGGAAATCCACTTTCTTACCTGCGGGGAGACCAACAGGAGGCGGTCAGTGCAGAGCTGGCGAATTGAGAGCTGGTGTCTGCGGCGGGTCTCGGGGAACCAGGACGCACCTCCCAGACCGATCAGGGCAGCGCACTCACCCGCTCCAGCTCTGCTGGGATGTACTGGATGGCCCCACACGCAGCGGCCACCTTGACGAGGCTGCAATACACGGTGCACCTCACAGGCGTGTTCTTGTCCATCCCGTGGAAAAGGTTGCTCAGCCTGGCAGACAGACAAATGGAAAGGCCAAGTTCGAGGTTCAAGATTCAAGGTCAGAGGAACCAGCAGTTAGCGTAATGGCTATGTCTCTGGACTCCCACATAGTCGACCGCGGCTCGCATCCCAGACCCGGTGGCTTAAAACTCACGCTGGGCGTGTGTGCGTGCGTGCCCAAGATCCTGAGAGGAGAATGGAGGAGAAGGGATTGCAGCGTGACCATCCCCCCTGGGGGGTGATTTTTCGCTTTCTGTCTCTATGTCTCTCTCTGTCTGGTGAGCGCATGTGCCCTATAGCGAAAACCTCTCCAATAAAAACAAAAAGAAAAAAAGATTCAAGGTCGGCAACCCGTACTGGGCTGAGTGTCTGTTCTCACCCCTGGGCAGACCACCACCCTCGCATGACAACGAGGGGACTGAGGACAGAACAGTCCGTTGCAGAACTCCCGCCTGTAATGAGTAAGGGAGCTGACGCAGGAGCGGCCAGGACAGCGTGGGGACGGGCTTCTTCGCCTGCACTTACAGCTGCAGCCTCAGGGACGGGCGTTCACCTTCCCGAAACTTGACCAGCTTTTCACACAGGCTTTCGATCAGCGCTTCCTGCTTGTCCGGCTCCAGGATGAGAAGGAGGGACACCACGCTGTTCATCACGCTCTCCACATCTGCAAGTACCAACACGTCAGCGGGCCGCCGTCCAACAGCGGCCGCTGCTCACGGACCAGGGCCAGCCCCAGTGGCCACCTCTCCTCGGATGGAGAGCACAGACAGCACACGCCTGTCCACGCCAGAGCAGCCTGCTATGTGCCGGCCTCCCAAAGTGACTCCACACGCTAGGAGGAAGGAGTGCTGTCGAAGATGTGGGCTCTGGCCGCGACCCAGGGCAGAGACACGTGGGCGTGCAGGTGTGGACACAGGCTCCCCATCTTTACTGGAGAGTATTTCATCGTTTAGAATTGCTAGCTTCAGGCTAGGGTGCTTTCTTAATTGAGGAAACTGCACTACGAACGGGAAATTATTCAGAAGTGAAAGCTGTCAACTCTGATTCAGTCACTCTTTCTCGAATATTACAGACATTAATCCTACACCAAGTTTAACATTTACACTGTAACTAAGATTTAGGACTCTCGGTTTCAAAATTTCTCATTTTATTTCAGAAAACAGGGACTCGACCTAACAATTGAATGGCTTTTACATTCTCGAAATCGCCTCCCACTTGGCTAATTCAGTCAAGTCCACGAACAGGGAAGGTCTGCACTCAGCAGAAGCACACCTGAGAGGGAGCAGCCTTGCTCGGTGTGCGCGGACTTCTAGGAGTACAGATTCCATAAAGTGAGAGCACAGTCAAACATGCTACTAAAAACAGAGCTTAGATGTTCTAAATCTGAAATATGAAATATACAAATATAGTTTACATGAAAATTCTAGGTGTAGGTTCTTTTATGATGAGCAAGAAAAGTCAGAGAAAGTTCCAACCTTTGTCGTCCTCCTTCAGACACACATCACAGGCCTCGATGATCTGAGCCAGGTCGACATGCAGCCCCCCCTCGGAGTTCTCCTCTGAGATCTCTGCTCCTTTGGATTTCAGGTAGGCTCGAAGCTCAGCTGCCTGTTGAGTCAGAGAGCAGCTATAACCTATATGAACCGACTATGAACGGTGAAAAACAAAATCGCAACCCACTCTGATTCCAAAAAACCACCATGTGCACATCGCACCCAGCACCACTCCGAATGTAGTGGCAGAAGGGCTCCTCCGGCTCGCCCCGAGGACCCACAGGAGCTGCAGCTTTCACCCCAAGGCCCAGGTGCTCTGGGACACCTGAGTACCTGCTGGACCTCTGTATCCAGCAAAATCCAAAGGGCTTACACAGGTGTGGGGGAGAAGAAATCAATCTAACTTGAGCACTTAATTTCTCTGGGACAGAAATGAACATTTCATTGCTCTCAGGGGGGTGTGTGGCCACTAGAAAAGTTATAGCTATTAGCTTGGTGATGGTAATAATTGTTCATTAAGTTATTTGAGAACCTATTTGGGACGAAGAAAGATAATGACTGTGGATGCATGTTGTACTGAATAAAATTCTTATGTAAAACTGGATCTACTAATCTAACTAAGCTCTTTAAGTGCAAAATGCCTTCCTGGGCTAGAAAGCGTCTTTGGACCTCTAAGAAAACAACTGCAGGACCTCATTCAGTCGTTTGGACACCTTCCCTACTGCCAATGGTACGGCATAACTTTCTCTTTCAAGGTTTGTTACATAGACAGCCCAACACTAACACAGATGGTTTCTAAGATAAGAAACTGACAAAGGCAGGTGAAAGGATACTATTAATAAATGCACAAGAATTTAATTTTCTAGGCCAAACCCACAAAGTCTTGGTAGAGACCAGCAGCTCTAATTGCACAAATGTGTTTTGCTACCTTCGAGAAGGCACTGTACCGGCAAGTGGCCGGTGCTCGCAAAGCTGGTACCCTACGCCGGACAACAAGAGTAACTCAGCAGCCAGGGAGAGCAAACCCGCACTGCACAGCCGCCTCTCTGCGAGGGAAACGCAACATGGTCCAACCATTTTCTGCTTCTGCAGATCCAAGGCAAAGCCCTGAGAACTGTTCCATCAACAGCTCGTGCTGTTTCCAGGTTATCCGTGCTGGCCACAGGGGGCTGACCACAAGCACGGGAAACCCTCAAGGACTGAGCTCGGTTCCTTCACTCCAAGCCAGCGCGGACCCATCAAGGCGAAGTTCCTGAAGTTACCAGGCACTGCTGGCAAGTGGGAAACTCACCTATTGTGGCAACAGGAGCCCACCTGGAAGATGGCACTTGCAAATATTACTGTGATCAGTGACAAGAAGCTCCTCCCCAGAGCCTTCCCTGCAGTCCTGAGGTCTCCGGGCCGGCTTCCCCCTGGCCGCACCGCCCCACTCCCCTTCCCGAGCGGGCGACTGCATTTCTACCTCGGGACGAATCGTCCCCTGCAACTCCGGAAGTCACCTGGACTAGTACAGCCAGGGACAGCAGGAGACCGGTGCCAGTGGGACAGCAGGAAACACCCGACCGACCACGTCGGGACCTCAGAAGTTCTCGGTTACACGAGACGGGATCGAGGACCGTTTCGCGCTCAGTTTAATCCCCATAGTTGAACTTCCGCTCGGGGACACGACAGCACAGGCGCTGGCTGCCACAGG
>NW_006159476.1:560400-561336 GCF_000334495.1 Tupaia belangeri chinensis | reverse complement strand
GCTCCTCCGCGGCTGGGCGTGGCGGCTGCGGCGGTTCGCGGCCCACCTGCGGTCCCTGCCCTACACCCGCGCGCGCGACTCCTGCTCTTCCGGGGTGGCCTGATCGTCCTCGCTGCTGCCCTCCCGCTCCCGGGGGTGGCCTGGCCGTCCTCGCTGCTGCCCTCCCGCTCTCGGCGGTGGCCTGGCCGTCCTCACTGCTGCCCTCCCGCTGGCACGTGCCATCCGCCGCGTCCCTGGGTTGAGCCTGTTGGGTCGGCAGATCGGATCCGCCTCCCTGACAGCCCGCCGGCCCTGACCGCGCAGCTCTGGGTGGGCGTTTGATGCTAAGCCCGGCAGTTTTCCTTCTCAGGTTACGAACCGAATGACTTTTCAGCCTTCATTGAGGGACCAGCCGGTACAGGTGTCAGGACGGTCCTGCGTGCAGTGTGCAGTCCACCCGGCGCGGGTCACAGGCGTTGAAAACACGGTGGCACGTGCACTGAGGACTGTCACTCAGCCCGAAAAGATGAGACCCTGTCATGTGATTCAAAGTGGATGAATAGGGAAAACTTACTGTCACGCCAAGTGAGCCAGAGTCTTTTAAAAAGTTTCTTGCCATAGGACATGTTTGCTTTTCAGAGACAGTGGGAGGCAAGGTGAGAGCTCACGCCTCGGGGAGTGGTGGCCACCTGCCTCTCCTCTCCTGGGATTAGGGGGCTGCACGCACACATGCCTGCTGTGATTTTCAAGCTATCAGGCCCAGAGATTGAACAGCGGTCAGCCGCAGGGGCCTTAACCACTAGCCACCTGCTTGGTCCTCACCTCGGCCAATCGCCATCCTAAAGTACAAACTGAAGAAGAAGAAGAAGAAGAGGAGGAGGAGGGAGAGGGGGAAGAGGAGGAAGAGGGGGAGGAGGAGAAATGGGAGGGCTGAAGATGGAATGGTAGGGAAAGCTC